>NC_030432.2:4695894-4978394 GCF_001660625.3 Ictalurus punctatus
CACAGAAGATCTACTGCAGCACAAACTGCTGAAAAAGTTCATGCTGGTTCTGATAGAAAGGAGTCAGAACACACTGAGCATCACAGCTTGTTGCGTATGGAGCTGTGTAGCTACAGAGCGCCCGTGCTGACCCCTGTACACCTCTGAAAACTCCTACAATGGGCACGTGAGCATCAGAACTGGACCATGGAGCAATGGAAGAAGTTGGCCTGGTCTGATGAATCACGTTTTCTTTTATATCATGTGGTGGAGGCTGGGTGCGTGGGTGTCGCTTACCTGTGTAAGAGATGGCACCAGGATGCACTATGGGAAGAAGGCGAGCTGGTGGAGGGAGTGCGATACTCTAGGCAATGTTCTGCTGGGAAACCTTGGGTCCTGGTATTCATGTAGATGTTACTTTGACAAGTACCACCTACCTAGACATTGCTCCAGACCGAGTACACCCTTTCATGGTAACAGTGTTTCCTAATATCAGCGGTCTCTTTCAGCAGGATAATGCTCCCTGACACACTACACACATTGTTCAGGAACGGTTTGAGGAACATGACAAAGAGTTCAAGGTGTTGACTCGACCTCCAAATTGCACAGATCTACAGTATATAATATATAAACTGCACCTTTTGTTTATAATAACTAAAAGAACCAAAAAATTTTACTTTTAGGGTTAAATCTAAGTCCTCACAAGTTTAGTAAGACCACTGAACATCTGTATGAGTGTGAGCTGTCAATGGAACTGACAACACAATTCTTAGGTCTACCCATTTAATCAGTACTTCATTAAATCGGCACTTCATTCGACTCATTTTTTTCCTTCTTCCTGGATTTCATCGTTACCACATTTAGCAATTTAACCTTCTAATAGACCTTACAAATCCCCTCAACTGACGCTTTATACATTTATGCATTCATCTCTTTAAAGAAGTCTTCATTTTATATCAGTAGGATCTACTCTATTGCAGTGTACTAATATATGGACTATAATAAAAAGTCAATTGTATTGTATAGATTAACACACACACACGCATCACATTTTAACACACGTTCTCTCTCTTCCTCTAAGAATCTCTGTGTACATGTTTTGAGTATATTTTTGTAGTGTGTGTGTATGTATGCATGTTTGTATGTGTTAACACGTGTGCATCGATCTTTCTCTCTCTGTGCACAGGTAACAGGTTTTTCTTGACATCGTATGGGGCCCTGTACATATCGGACGTGCAGAAAGAGGATGCGCTTTCTACTTACCGCTGCATTACCAAACACAAATACAGTGGCGAGACCCGACAGAGCAACGGTGCTCGTCTCTCTGTGTTAGGTGTGTATGCTGCAATTAGTTTGTTTTAGAAATAAAGTATTGGCACACAAATGAATACATACAAAGGATGTTTCTCCTCAGAAAGGATCACTACCATTACATAATCCTACCTGCCTACACGGCCTTTAAGAATCAATAGTGTAGATTAATAGTATTTAGTAAAAAAAATAATGTTTTTGGTCATACTCCAGAAAGGCATCCCCCATCCATTTCATGTAGACCCATTTTGGTAATGCAGTACTTTAGAAAGTATCATGGAGAATCTGCCTCAGTTCTTCTGGAGACTTTGACTCTCGCTCTTGCATGTTTTCTTTCAAAACCCAGCAGCCTTCATTTTTATATATATATATATATATATATATATATATATATATATATATATCTCAGAAGTGTTCTGTTACGTAATATGTTGCTTTCTTTACCAACATACAAACATTTTTATGTAACGTTTCATTTTTTTCTTGTTGGAAAAGTAATCTTTGGAAATATAAAATGCTTTTGTACTAACTCAACAATACTGAAAGTCATAAAAGAAATATCTAGAACAAATGTCATACTCAAATAGTCTGCACAAGACTGTAAATGTTTCATTTTGTTAACCGAAAGAAGCTTCGAACAGTCGTGTTGAAAGCTAACCTCGTAAACT
This sequence comes from Ictalurus punctatus, assembly GCF_001660625.3. Lineage (NCBI taxonomy): Eukaryota > Metazoa > Chordata > Actinopteri > Siluriformes > Ictaluridae > Ictalurus > Ictalurus punctatus. The sequence goes on from NC_030432.2 coordinate 4,697,853, forward strand.
AATCAAGAATCAGCGGATTATTGAAGTTGATATCAGATCAGAGGGGGAAAAAAACTGTGATTATGAATGAATGTTCCTTACAATATGCCTTGTGTGTACTCCAGATCCTACAGAGTCCACACCCTCAGTGATGGACAGCTTCCAGTCAGGCGAAGTGCAGGTGGGTCGCAGCGTGGAGCTGCCATGCATTGCCTCAGGCTTCCCCAATCCCACTATCCGTTGGCTGAAGGATGGCAGGCCACTTCCGGCTGACTCCCGCTGGACCAGGCGTCTCACCGGCCTTACCATCAGTGACCTACGCATGGAGGATTCAGGCAACTACATCTGTGAGGTCACCAATAGCTTTGGCTCCAAGGAGGTCACAGGATACCTCAATGTGATAGGTGAGGGGATGAATATTGGGAAAGTGGGAACTTGGGAACATCTGCATGGTACTGTAAATATTGATTTAACCTTAAATAAAATTAGGTTCAGAGCTATTTTGAATCAAATTTTGTTAACAGAAGACGCTTTGTACAGTTGTGTGATCCACATGCAGGGTCAGTTTTCCTTGCTCTAACCTCTTAAGCTAGGCAAGTATGAGCTTAGAGAACATTATGGATACCTCTACCAGTAATAAACGGTTTGGTTACACAAACCCATTACACAAGATGTGATATATAACAAATGTTACATTTATTTCCATTTCAAATCCGTCTGCTCAGAGTAGGCTGATGGTTAACTCATGAATAACTATATCCTCTATATGGCCAAAAGTTTGTGGACACCTGACCATCACACCAACATGTGATTTGTGAACATCCCATTCAAGAATTAATCCCCAAACCCTTTTCATGTTATAATAAAATCCACTTTTCTGCGAAGGCTTTCCTGTAGATTTCAGAACATGGCTGTGGGGATTTTTTTTTTCACTAACACATGTTATATGTTTACACCTGAGGTTGAATTTGCTCATACAGCCAGAAGAGCATTAGTGAGGTTGAGGTCAGGCACTGATGTTGATATGAGGAGGCTCCTGTTCCAGTTCATCCCGAAGGTGTTCAGTAGGGTTGAGGTCAAGGCTCTGTGCAGGACACTCAAGTTCTTCCATCCTTCACACACCATGCCTTCATGCTGCTCACTTTGTGCACAGGGGCGTCGTCATGCTGGAACAGTGTTTGTGGCCTCTTAGTTCCAGTGCAGAAATCTTGTAATGCTACAGCACCGAGCCTTCATGAACGTTTCTTTGTTGAAATTCTGCCAGGTCTTGTAACTGATCAATTGTTAGGGCAGGCTTTCTGGGATTCTGACTTGCATTTAAATGTAAACCCTTCCCAATTAAATAACCAATTCAAATGAAAGTGGCTTAAAATGTAGACTATCTAATCTAAAATGAGAAAAATAGGGAGTGAAATAAAAGAGGAGATGAGCGTGGGTGGATGGAGAGAAAAAATACGACGGAGATACAAATAGGAGTGGAGTGAGTCAAATAGAATCAAATATTATCTGAAAACTGCAGTACATCTCAAACAGACTTGTGCAGGCTCACCTTTAAACAAAAAGAAAAGGAGGGAAAGAAAGAGCGAGCAAAAGAGACGGAGAGAGATGTAGACAAAATGGTACTGGTGGCCTGGACGGTCTATGTCACCTTCCTGCTTTACGAGGTGGACGGAAGGTTGTGTTGCAACCATATATGGTGTGTGTGTGTGTGTGTGTGTGTGTGTGTGTGTGAAGGACCATTTTAGTTTGCTAGAAACACACTGTAAAGGGAGGAGAGAATGGTGTAGAGCAGGAGGTCTGGTGGACTTTTGGACATTTAGCCAGTGGGCAAATCAAACCAGCGTGCACACACACACTCTGACAAGGCGAGCACTGAGGATGCCACAAACACCCGCACATTCCCACACTAAGCCCCCAGCACATAACACCAGCTGCCTTATTGCTCACTGACATTTTCTTTTTCTTCCTCTCCTCTCACATGACTCTGTCCCCCTTCGTCTGTCTATTCGTTCCTGTTTTTCCTATATGGTACTCAGTGGGACCCGAAGTAAAGTGGGAATTCAACATTTGAACACTACTTCTACTATTACTACTAGTACAACTACTACTACTACTACTACTGCTGCTCCTGCTGCTATATAGTACCTTGAACATTATTAAAATGGTGAGACCAAGTTGATAAAGAGCCTTGTACAAAAAGAAAACTTACCTGAATGCAATATTCACTGACTTGAATGAAATATCAGGAACATATTTTACTGCAGTAGAACAGGGCAAGACCATACAAACATTTCCAAAATGAATACAATAATCTTAAAATCAAATAGGAACAAATTCCATATCCAGCACATGGACTTATGGACAAGAGTCATGTGATTGTTTATTCTGATAAGAAGGTCAGATCACAGTAATCCAGTATAATTATTTACAAAAAAAAAATGTCTTACCATTACCAACCTTCCAGATGTTAAATGGATTTGTTAGTGTTCTATTAAAGGCAAACAAGAAACTGATTAACCACTGGACCAGAACTAGGCCCAATTTTCTGTTGAACAGAAACATCTACTTACGTTTATCTCTTTCTGCATTTCTCACTTCTCCACTCTCCTCTCTCCCCAGAGCCACTAAGGGTCACTGTCTCCCCTAAAAACTTGAAGACAGGTATCAGCAGTACGGTGATCCTGTCCTGTGCCGTTCAAGGTTCCCCTCATTTCACTGTGTCCTGGTTCCGGAACACAGAACCTGTACTTCCTGACCAGCACTTCTCCATACAGGGCAACAACAATGAGACTCTGTTCATCACTGCTGCCCAGAAAAGACACTCGGGCGCGTACCAGTGCTTTGCTACGCGCAAGGCTCAAACCGCCCAGGACTTCTCCATTATACTGTTGGAAGGTGAGTTGCCATGGAGTATAGAAAGGAAAATGCTTTGTTGGCTAATTATCAGATTAAACCTGATCTCTTTTCTTGATAGATGATACGTTTCTATTTAACCGAATTTGTTTTGGTTCTCTTTTCATTCTTTGTTTGTTTTTTGTTTTTTTTCTATTTTTCCTCCTTCCAACCTGCAGATGGCACACCAAGGATTGTCTCATCCTTCAGTGAACGTGTGGTGGCACCAGGCGAACCCTTCTCCCTAATGTGTGCAGCCAAAGGTGCCCCTCCACCCACCATCACTTGGACCCTGGATGATGAGCCAATCGCTCGGGACTCGGCGCACCGGGCCAGTCAGTACACGCTCTCGGACGGCTCCACTGTATCGCATGTTAACGTCAGCAACCCACAGATCCGCGACGGGGGCGTGTACCGCTGCGCTGCACGCAACTCGGCCGGTAGCGCCGAGTACCAAGCGCGCATAAACGTAAGAGGTGCCTGTCTACTTTTCAATCTCAGCTGTTAGAGGGTGGCTTAAAACCCATAACCTCCTTTTACCATCACTCCACCACTTACCTACCCACCCACCCACCCACTCCTCATTTAACTGTCCACAACTCTTCTGTTTGATCACTCCATTCCCCTTCCTGTTGCTGTTGGAAGGGGGTAGATGTTTGTGGATGGTGTGTGTCTTGTTCTTCTAGCAGTACACCGTAGCTGTTTTGAACTCTTTAGCTGTTTGTAATTCACTCTGTGTCTTATATGTACAGTATGTCTCTTCGATTTTGATTCTTTTGATAGCACCCACATTTGAACACTCGTATCACAATTGTCTCTATTGTAAACATTATTCCTCAGCCTTCATTCTCTGGCTAGCAAACGTGTTATTTTAGCTATGATTGGAGAAGAGAGCCAGCATACAGGGAAGGTCTCTCCAGCCAGTCAAGGATAGGAGAAGAGAGGGAAGTCACCGTCCGAGAGAAGAGATGATGAGTCTCTTTGACAGGCCTGCTGATCTCCACCTCTTTCTCTCTTTCTTTTTCTCTCTACTTAGTTATGACATATCTGTCTGTTCTAAGAAAACATGTTGTTATCTCCCTTTGGAGTGAATATGAGATCTGGTACCAGAATCAGAGTCTCTCTCTCTCGCGCGCTCTTTCTCTCTCTCACACACACACATACACAGCTAATTAGTGCTTTGTCTACACCTAAACAAAACCTTTTGGCTCTTGCATTTTTATTCTTGTTGGTACCAGCCAAATGTCCCTACAAGGTTAATTCTGTCAGATATTCCTGTCCTTGTCCCCACATTTGGTCTCCACTAAGATATAAAAACATGCCCTTACTGTCAGTCCTTACTTGCATTCAGTCTGAGGTGACACACAGTGAGACAGTAATATTTGCATTTTCAGCTAAATGCAGTTGTGCACACCCAAAAACAAACCCAAAGCTTTCAGTGTACTTTTCTCAAAAAGCAGTATAGACTGCATAGACCCTTTATTACTGAATAAACCTTTAAGAGGGCTCATGAAATCTTATTTTGCGAGGGAAAAGCAAAAAGATAAGAGGGGTGCATTGAGAGAGAGAGAGAGAGAGAGAGAGAGAGAGAGAAGGGGATACTGTACGACAGTTTTTGTTGAATAATACATCAGGCGTTGACTGTCAGAGCTATGACAAAGCTCAACACACACTGAGCAGAGAGACAGAAAGGCAGCAAGAAAGAAAGGGCAGAGAAGACAAGAATTTTTCTATACACAAAATCTCCATATGCAAATCTCCATACGCATATCCTCCATTTTGAGACAAACTCCTCTTCTCCCAATGCTTCATAGTACTACTTTTACTGTGACGCTTAGTTCTTCCTTTTTCTTGTCCGCATTTGCCATAATACTCTGTCCATCATCGCTCTCCTCTTTCTTCATTCTCATGTATTTTGAGAACAGAGTCCTTCAGAGGATCCCCCATACCCTTACCCCAGAAAAGAAATGCAGTGATTGGTTTCATTATGAAGTTAAAGTGATATGTACTTTAAATGCATTAGTCTAGTCAGTTTATTAACTGTCGGATCATCACTGACCTTTGGCATGAATGAACTAGGACCTCATGGGTAAACTTAGCGTAGATGATAACTGGTTAGCAGGAAGGATCGTAGCTGAAACCTTCTGAGAGCCTCTGTTCTTACCAGTTCTTGTTTCTTTACATGTGCATTTGGGGTACTTTATTGAAATGTGATGCTAAACAAACCTGTACTGACAAATGATTAAACATGTGATGTCGCAAGTCGGATTCTACATAGTACATTTGCATTTACTTTGCTTGTACAATTGATTGTCAAAGCAAAGATAAAATAGTCCACAAAAGTGATTTCATATTTTCTAGTTGCACACAGATATGTGCACACACATTCATTATGCTCTGACAGAGCACTCTAAACTGATCTCCTTTCCATCGTTTATCCTCCTTCTGTACTTTACATCTTTCTTGCATTCTGTCACTTCTTTATTTTTTTCCTTTCCTTTATCTCATCACTCCTTCTGATCAATCGTTCACCTTTTCTCTTCCTCTAAATAATCCTGACTTCTTTCTATATGTATCTTAATGCCTCTATTTCTTATCACCACACCTCATCACTCTCTACTTCTGTCTGGTTTTTTGGTTGTTTTCCTCTTTCTCTCTCAGGCCCCCCAAGTATCAGGGCCATGCGCAACATTACAGCTGTTGCTGGGCGCAACACCTTCATCAATTGCCGTGTGATCGGCTACCCATACTACTCCATCAAGTGGTACAAAGATGGCATGCTGTTGCCAGACAACCATCGGCAGGTGGTATATGAGAATGGTACACTCAAGCTCAGTGATGTGCAGAAAGGAATGGACGAGGGAGCGTACCTGTGCAGTGTGCTCATCCAACCCCAGCTCTCTATCAGCCAGACCGTCTATGTCACTGTCAAAGGTTAGCAGCTGTTCCTGTGCAATTCCAAACCCAGTCCAAACCACATTCTGGAAGTATGAAGAATTACCATGACATCATACTGCTACTGTTTACAAATCTCAAACCTGTGATGGTGCCACTCTATTGGATACATTTTGAATAAAGAATTTGAAAGAGGGTTTTAGCGTGAGAACAGTATGGTCCACATTGTGTGTATGTGTCTGTGTATTCATGTTTGTGCATCCATGTGAGTTACTACAAGGGAACACTGACTCCAGTGTGAAGATAGTATAGTGTGCTGCTTGTCTTGTCATGTCTCTGATTTAATTAACTGAATTTTAACGAGCCCCAGATTAAATCCCCCAGATGTCTTCAGTTGGACCCCCCTCCCTTGGTTTCCATGGCAACACCATTATTCCCCATGCCAATTGGGCTCTAATTAGAGCAGCTATTATGGTCTGGAGGGAGAAGGAGGTAGTGCATGTGTGTCTGAGTTGGGTTGGTGGGGTGGGGTGAGGTGGGGTGGGCTGGGGGGTGGAGTGTTATGAGGGTTTGCGCTTCACTACAGACCATAGAGAAATATACATATCAACCTTCTCTGCTGAATACCAAATCTCTCTGTCTTCTTCTTGTGCTCTCTTTTATCTAATCTCTATTTCTATCAATTTCTTAGTTCCCCCTCTCATTCAGCCTTTTGACTTCCCCCCTACTTCCATTGGTAAACTGATGTACATAGCATGTGTAGTTTCATCTGGGGACATGCCCATCCGGATTACATGGCGTAAAGATGGTCAGGAGATTGTGTCTGGCACCTCTGGTGTCACCATTGAGACCAAGGAGTTCATGAGCTCACTGCAGATCTCCAAAGTTTCCCTAAAGCACAACGGCAACTACACTTGCATCGCCAGCAATGATGCAGCCACCGTCAGCTCTGAAAGGCAGCTTATAGTCACTGGTGAGAAAATATAGGCATATTTTACACAGTTATACAAACAGGTTCCCACTAGGTTCTAAGAATTGTAAGGGAGGGAGGATATCGTCAAGACCGTGAAATGAGAAATAACATAAACTGCAGATCATAATGAGTGCTGGGCCTACAACAATTTTTATGACTGAAAAAGATGGGAACTTGATCCATTTTAGCAACACTGACTCTCAAAACATGTACTTGGGATATCTCCACCATTGTATGTGAAAGGGAGATGAGTTCTAAAATATCAACAGACAGTAATATTATGCTTTTATTAGACTATTTTCTTGGTCAGATAAATTATGATTTGGGTCTTGCAGTCCCCCCTCGTTTCCGAGTTCAGCCTAACAACCAGGATGGGATCTATGGAAAGTCTGGAGTTCTAAATTGCTCTGTGGATGGTTACCCCCCTCCCAAAGTCATGTGGAAACATGCCAAAGGTATTGTCTTTTACAATGCAACACTCAACACAAGTTGAGAGATTATTTTACTGTGTTTTTACTGGAAAGGCAGGAAATTACAATATGCAACTTTACCTCGAATGCAATGTAATATTCTCAATTTACTCAGCAACTCACCAAACAGTGTAACTGTAACTTAATAGAATATTTCCAATGCATATACGAGGCTAACTGATTTTTTTTGTTGTTGTTGTTGGTTTTCTTGTGTGTGGCAGCAGGGCTAAAAATATCAATATAATTATATAAACTTTTCATATTATTTATAAGCTTTATTATAACCCTAACCTTAATTCTTCAGCAAAATGTATTATTATATTACTTTTATGATTGTAACATTTGCTGCATTTTGTTTTTCCAGGTATTGGAAACCCACAGCAATACCATCCAGTTCCTCTGACTGGCCGCATCCAGATCATGCCCAATGGTTCTCTTCTGATCCGACATGTTTTGGAGGAGGATCGTGGCTACTATTTATGCCAGGCCAGCAATGGTGTGGGCTCAGATATCAGCAAGAGCATGTTGCTGACAGTCAAAAGTGAGTCAGAGTACTTTTTTCTATGGTTTAATCTGTGAAGGACGCTATATAAATAAAAGCATGCAGTATATACTGTGTATATTAAATAAAACCAATAGCATTATTATTATTAATGATACAAAAAACAAATGAACTAGGAGCATTCCAGCTCACTCTGAACTGTAGCAGATCTTCTTTACTGTGCTCTGCTGTCACTTGCTCAGATACACACAGCTCACTGTCAGACAGATGAGGAGAGGAAACAAACATAAATACAGTCATTACCCCTCTTGCTCATCCCCAAAATCCTCTCTAAAGATGCAGATCCATGCCAAACAACAACCCGACGTGCTACATAACCCAGCGCCCAATCCAGGCCGGCAAGCCATCTGGCCTGTGACCAACTTCCAAACCTATAATAATATCCCACCAGCCACAGGACCTGTCTCACCTGTTTTTTGTGGTCTTGGGTCAAGGGAAACCTTAAATTGGAACAGTCTTATCAATTTTGGGATGCATCTACCCATGACCTTAGTGGAAAGAAAGATACCATACTACCATTCATCCAGTCACACACTTTACCAGGTTTGCCATGAGTCCTGCCTACGTCAGGACCTTCAGGTCGTCTTCACATGTTGCATATGCCACTGCCTATTGTTGTAAATGATTATGTAATCTAAATATGCTGTGCCATATGGCAGCGGGGCTGTAGAACATGATCCATTAATCATTGAAACATAGCTGGTACAACTTTTTCCTTGGAATTTTGCTTCAAATCTAGGGTTGAATAAAAATTAGCCACACCTAGCTGATCCAGGAGTTTGTGAATAAGAGATAGAGGATACACATCAAACTTAAAATCAGCATTCACTGAGGGACAGAATGGAAACCTACACAGAATGACCGATCCTTCATGGGCTCAACACAATGGGGTTGTTCCAGTCACTATGTAACTCCTTTATTATCTCTAGCAGTCCTCCGAATCACTTTTCTTTTGAGCTTAGGCAAGCAGTATTTCTGCCTTCACGCAACAACACTGGGGTCTCAGTGTGGTGTACTGTGATATCTGTATGCCCGTGTAGGGATCTCAACCTGCAACTTGGCAACCTCTCACTCTCTGGGATAGTGTGAGATGGTCTCCAAGTTGGATCAGTGTGGAATTCAATGTTTTTTGAACACTCCAGTTCCAACTCATCTCTTTCTGTTATAATCATAGCAGCAGGGACCACCTCTCTCCATTGTTTAAGGAAACCTAAAGTAATCTGCTGTGTGTTATCTCTATATGTTTGCAACACCGTATATATCTTCTCCAACCGACAGTGTGACCTCAAAGGACCTTTGCCTCTTTGTGAGTAATTCTGAGCTAGAGGTGGATAGTACGGTGAAGACTTTATCTCCCCAGGACAAATTATGTCATAGCGCTAATTTTACTGGATAAAATGTCCAATGTGTGGAGTTTTGCTAAAGATCTAGGATCAACTGAACCTGTTTTTTACCATCTAGGGCCATCTTTGCAGTTTTCTCAGTTCTGACTATCATTGTGTGCAAATCTTCTTCTTCAGTAACCATTTTATCCTGGTCAGGGTTACGATGAATATGGAGCTAATCTTGGAAACACTGAGTGCAAGGCAGCTATACAAACCTCGGAATCATAATTTTAAGTAACTTATTAAAGCGCTTGACTAATCCATTGGCTTGGAGATGGTATATGCTACTTTGGGTTGTTTTAATTCATAAAGTTTGCTTAGTATATTGTACATGACATAAAAGACATGCCCTGATCAGTTAGTATCTCTTTAAAATCCCATCCCAGGAGATCAGTGCCTCAACCATGATCTTCATAGAGATGTTTCACAAACACACTGGTTCAGGATGTGTCCTGAGTCACACTTTACAGCTTGTCATTAGTAATTGCAAAGTAGTGAAAGGTCAAACATTTCGAGCATCAATCATGGAGACCTGATCAAAAATGTGCCTCAATGTATCATCATGCAACTCCTCCAGGGGAAAGGCTTGCATCCACCAAAGGCAAGGTCATGACCATTACCCTAATGGCCCTGCCATTAACTTGGTTGAGTATTGACTGACACTGTACATCACCTTCAGAACCAGAGACACCAGAAGCACCTGATCCATCTCCTTTTAGGGGCAGTCTGCCTGGAAATGTCCCAGCTCTCTGTAGTCTCAGCAGACCTACCCAGGTCCTGATCCAGGTCTCAGGGAATCAGCTGCAGCAGCTTGCAGAATAAAAGACAAGTGAGATGTTAGAATGGTTGGGGGAAATACTAAGCCAAGCTCATGCCTGCAGTATGCCAGGTGTTATCACTCAATTCAATTCAGTTCAGTTTCAAAAATTTTATACCACTTTTAATACACACTGTCACAAAGCAACTTTACAAAATATCTAGTCATAAATTTAAATCCCTAATGAGCAAGTGTGGGGCCAACACCATCTGAGATGATATGAAGAAGAAACCTTGAGATGAACCAGACGCAAAAAGGCATCAATCACAAACTCAAAATGGAATTGCACCATCGGCTGGCCCACCTGCCGGCACCTGCATGACAGACCCTCATCTAAGTGGAAGTTGTTCTAGCAGGAAGCCAGGCAATAAACTCTTCCAATGTCACCCATTCACCAACTTCTCTTTGGGTTGGCACAAAGGCACCACTTGCAGAAGTTGAGGAGACTCTAGGCAAAGGGCTAATCCCCATCCTCAAATGTCAACACCTGGAACTGCTGACAGTGTCCTTCTAGCATCATGCTGAATCATTTCAGAACTGCTGTCTTCACTGCAGGGTAGTCCAGCTGGCTTTTCAAAAGCAGACTTGTGGATCACCAGCTGGGTCTCTCCAGTCTACAGTACCTGAATGTGGATGCCACACATTGTCTGTCCCTTCAGAAATATCTAGGTATCCATTATCATTGTCCTGTGGTGTTAGCCTGGCTAGAGTAATGATAATTATCAGTGAGCATGCAGGGAAGCAGGATGGTCTTAGGAAGCTCTTCAACAGGATTCATTCTGCGGCCTGGGATCTGAATGTACATTTCATGTTGCTGTTGCTGCAGGCCAAAGAGAGCTGGTCCTGCAGACTGGATAGGGACTGGAGGACCTGAGACAGAGAACTTGTCCACGTTACTTCATTCTCCAAGCACTTCTGGGTTTCAGCAGTCCTTGTATTATTAGTCTTTCCCAGCTCCAGCCTCACCTATACCCTGTACTTACTCTTCCAGATAGTTCTAAGTTTAGTCATATAAGTTGGCAGAGGGAAAAACTATGAAATATCTGGAGTCCTCAAGGACCCATTTGGGTAACACTGTCATACACCGATCAGCCATAACATTAAAACCACCTGCCACCTGTAGGTCCCCCTTCTGCCACCAAAACAGCTCTCACCCATTAAGGCATGGACTCCACAAGACCTCTGAAGGTGTGCTGTGGTATCTGGCACCAAGATGTTAGCAGCAGAGTCTTTAAGTCATGTACTTTGCAAGGCGGGGCCTCCATGGATCGGACTTGTTCGTCCAACACATCCCACAGATGCTTGAACAGATTGAGAGCTGGGGAATTTGGAGGCCAAGTCAATACCTTGAACTCTTTGTCATGTTCCTTAAACCATTCCTGCAGTGTGGCAGGTTGCACTGCCGTTAAGGTATGTGCCAAAGTAGCATCGGTTTACCTTCTTCTCGAAGTAAACGATGCATTTGCACCCGGCTGTCCTGGTCAGCGTGGGCACTCTGTTTGGTCTACAGCTATGCAGCCCCATACGCAGCAAGCTGTGATGCACTTTGTGTTCTGACACCTTTCTATCATAGCCAGCAATTTGTGCTACAGTAGCTCTTCTGTGTGATTGGACCAGACGGGCTAGCCTTCGATCTCCAGGTGCATCAATGAACCTTGGTTACTCATGACACTGTCCAACTTTGGACCACATTCGGTAGGTACTAACCAATACGTACTGGGAGCACCTCACAAGACACAAGACCTGCCATTTTGGAGATGCTCTGACCCAGTCATTTCGCCATCACAATTTGGCTATTGTCAAAGTCACTCAGATCCTTGCGCTTGCCCATTTTTCTTGCTTCAAACAGGAACTTCAAAAAGTAACTTTGAGAACTGACTCACTTGCTGTCTTATATATTCCACCCCTGGACAGGTGCCATTGTAACCAGATAATCAATTTTATCCACATCTTATGTCAGTGGTTAATGTTATGGCTGATCGGTGTAAGCCAATGGCAATTACTATGGAACGACAGCAGGTTTGTGGAGTATTAGTGCTAAGTAGCTTTAGCATTAGCAAAGAAGTCATGCTAAGTTAGCTTAAACCGTTAATTTGTGGTTACCAATGGTAATGTCCTCCCAGCACATGAGACAAACCAACCGTGTTGGTCAGCTTAGGCACTAACAAAATAGTTTAGCTGTGTCATGTTGCAGCTAGCCAAACAGAGTTGTGTGATGACACTCAAATAAAATGGAAGAATGCACTCATGGTTTGCAAATACACTGCATTGCTGCACAAAGTTCTCAAACAGATAACCTAATGTGTACATTATTGTTACATTTCTTGCCTCAAAGTTCTGTAAGCCCATGACAATGTTCTTTTTTCCCCTCTTTCTCCTCTTGTTCCCTATTCTCCCAGGACCAAATATAATGTACACAAAAACTATACACATAAACGGTATTAAACTAACATATAATCTTTCATAAAATATTATAACTCGCTGAAACAATATTTGGGGATTTTAATTATTCATGTATCTAGTTAACAAACTCCCCATTTTTGTTTCATGGTGCTACAAATAAATTAACAGTGTTGTCTGTATAGTAAGTATATGACATTTTAAGCCTTTTTGGAAAAGGTCTTGGGTAGTTACTTGTTAATATTGTGCAAAACTAGAGAAACAAATCATTCTCGAAACATGACTTAACTGATTGAATATATTTGGGGTGGAAAATTGTATAAATGTGTTTGTTTGTTGTTTTGCCCCAAAACTATTAACTTAATTTATTAATCTAAATTAAATCTCTTCTTCGAAATGGGTGTACAGGTGATCAGATAGAACTCTCAAAACAGAACTACAGGTATATAAATCGTCTTGACCAGTAAGCCAAGCGAATGTAATATGAGGATGGTATGGGTAGGGCCAAGCCTAAAACCATAACATTTTGATCAATTTAATTTAATTAATGTATTTATTATTTTTATTTTATTATTACTTTTGTAATGTTGGCTTTTTTCTGTAGCATTCACTTCTTCTTCCCATGTTATTATTTTGTTTTCTTATCCAGCAGTTTAGACAGACGTATTCACTTGCTCACTCTCTCTCTCTCTCTCTCTCTCTCTCTCTCTCTCTCTCTCTCTCTCTCTCTCTCTCTCTCTCTCTCTCTTCCTCATTCTTTGAAGATGTGTTGGTGTTATTGATTAAACTGTTCCTCTCCTCTGTTGCCCTCAATTCTGTTTGTTTCCTTTAGTGGAAGGAGGGCAGAATTAATAAGTGATGAAAACAAAACAGCAGAATTCTCTTCTAATCGATAAAGTGTGTGTGTGTGTGGTGTGTGTGTGTGTGTGTGTGTGTGTGTGTGTGCATGCGTGCGTGTGTGCGCGTAAGCATGAAGGACAAGGGAGTAATATCTGAGCAGTGTTAATGTTAAAGTTTAAAATCACACAAACATTCACGTTCTAATTAAACCCTCTCACTTCACTTTACTTATTTTATTCTTTATTTTTTTCTCCTTTAATCATTTCTTTCTCTCATGGTTAATTTTATCATGTACTCTTCTCTCGTCTCTCTCCAGTCCCAGCCATGATCACCTCCCATCCTAACACAACTATGGCTATAAAAGGACAGAATAAAGAACTAAACTGCACTGCCCGGGGTGAGTACCCTATTATCATTCGCTGGGAACGTGGGGACACTGTCATCGACCCTGACCGTAACCCTCGCTACTCAATCACCACTAGCCCCAATGAGAAGAGTGATGAGGTGATTTCCACGCTGAAGGTGAGACACTCACGTATTATACCTAATCTGGAAATCAAAGAGATTGAAGGAATGTCAATAATGAATCAATCAGTGGTCTTTTCTAGAAATGCAAAGCATTAGGTTATGACAGTTAGTAGAAACTTGAGAAATTAGGCACGTATCATGTATTCTTTAACCTATTGGAGTACCAAAAATGATTAAAAACACTGCGAGAGATTTGGATGTAGAGATGTTAGAGAATAAGAGAGTAGAGCATCTCAAGACAATGTTTCGATGTTTTGTAACTCTCTTATTCTTTTTCTTCTCTCTCGCTTCCTCTCTCCATCCTCCCTCCCCCCTCCATCTCTCTCTCTCTCTCTCTGTCACTTTCTCCTTTTGCAGCTGAAGCCAGCTGAGCGTGGGGACTCTGTGTTCTTCTCATGTCATGCTATCAACTCCTATGGCGAGGGCCGTGGCCTCATTCAGTTGACTGTGCAAGGTAAGACAATCAGCCATGGAGACCAAATTCATGTCTGACATGATACACCTTATCTAGAGACACAAAATCAATAATTTATCCTCTTGTGCCCTGACCACCCCCCCCCCCCCCCTTTCCAAATTGCTTTGTCTGTATTTCCTTGCTGTAGAGCCCCCTGATCCCCCAGAGTTAGAAGTACGTGAGGTAAAAGATCGCAGTATGAACTTAAGATGGACCCAGAGGTTTGATGGGAACAGCATCATTACCAGTTATGATATTGAATACAAAAACAAATCTGGTATGTATTTTTCTGCCATTTTTTGCAGCACAAATAGGCAACTAAAACAATACAACATTCATACAGATATTTTGAGGCCAGATAGAGACTGCTTGACACTGTCCCATCCATTACTGTACACAGTTTTTATTGGCTTCTGATGCTTGTAATGCATTCTGCATAGTTTGTACTCGTTATTTTTTTCGGTATATTATTATTGTTCCAACAAAAACAATGCACTGCAGTGTGCTTTAATTAATAAGGGTATGATGTATTTTTCTGTGCTGGTCTCTTCATAGATCCATGGGAATTGAAGCATGCTACACGCAAAATTTCCCCGACCAATAACCAGGCCAACATAGTGGAGCTGCATCCTGCTTCTGTCTATAGCATTCGTATGTATTCATACAACAAAATCGGCCGTAGTCAGGCCAGCAAAGAGCTCACTATCAGCACAGAGGAAGCATGTAAGTACAGAAGTATGCACACACACACGCATACACAGTACAACTGTTTTAATGAGCAGTCAGTGATTATTAGCTTGTTATAAACTGATCTGACATTTTGGCCTTTCACAGCTCCTGATGGGCCACCCATGGACGTCATTCTGCAGCCTATGACATCACAGAGCATCCGTGTTACGTGGAAGGTACACAACCTGAGCCAAATTTGGCTTCATGCCACAATATTGATGATACAGTAAATAATACATGTAGATCAAAAAACAAAAACAACACTTTTGCTCTTGTTGCCAGGCTCCCAAGAAGGAGCTCCAGAACGGCGTAATCCGCGGCTATCAGATTGGCTACAGAGAGAATGGGCCTGGCAGTAACGGCCAGTACAGCATAGTGGAGATGAAGGCAACTGGTGACAGTGAGGTGTATACGCTGGATAACCTGAAGAAATTTGCTCAGTATGGAGTGGTTGTTCAAGCCTTCAATCGAGCTGGAACAGGTCCATCCAGTTCTGAGATCAATGCTACCACACTAGAAGACGGTAAAGACATGTTTACTTATATCATATATTTAGATCAGTGGTTTCCAAACGTTTTGGGCAAACTATGCCAAATGGACATTATGAATTTTCTGTGTCCCCAAGCCTTGACTGCCCGGCATTTTTTCATTCCAGATTTATAATATAGGACGAATGTAACATTTGTGCATTTTATTATGTGAAATGTAAGTGACTAAAAATCTAAGGAATGCTCCTTGCACTGAATAACCAGTCTATTGGATGAATTTGTGTACACATGTAGAAGCAGCAGCAATGTGAGTGGCATTATTCACATACTGTGTATCTCTCGCTACATAGCTTATGTACATAAAGATGATTTAAAGGCAATATTCACTAGATGGCACGTGAGATCCAAAACAGCTCAGTCTCTTAAAACGTTCTGCCACCATCGGGATGGTTGTTATGGGCTGCATCTCAAATAAATAAAAAAAAACTCTGATCTTACATTCAAAGTTATTTAGTACTCTAAAAAATCCAGAAGACTGGCGTGCAAACAGACCTTTGAGGTAGATTTGAAGGCTGCATGAGAGGGTTTTAAAATCTGAAAAAGCCAAATAAAAAAAGAATTTAAAAAAGAACCATAACCCCAACCCTATCCTATTCTGGTTGACAGAACATTCACACATTCCCAGATTAGATAATCTCTCTATACCCATGAACCAGCAGATGTGTGCCTTTACCTATGAGAAAGCTATTAACAAAAGGCTTGACTAAACAAATAGGTTTTCAGCCTAGTCTTAAATTCTGACACCCTGTCTTAGTCCTGAACATTAATTGGAAGGCGGTTCAGTAGCTGTGGGAATTTGTAGGAAAAAGCTCTTCCCCTGCCCTAGTCTTCACTATTCTAGGTACTATTAAAGAGTCTGCACCTTTAGATTGAAGAAGGCATGGTGGATCAGAAAGGTTCATTCTGTTACTGTGATGTGGGACCATTCAGTGGTTTATAGGCCACAAGTAGTATTTTATAATGTAAAATTTTACTGTGGATAAGATAGTGGTAATGTGATAGAACCTCTGGTCCTAGTAAGGACTCTGGCTACTGCATTCTGGTTTATGTACCTACTATAAGATCCTGACATTAAGGCATTAAATAGTCCAACCTAGAGGTAACAAATGAGATTGTCTGAGCAATATTTCTGAAGTGAAAAAAAGACTATTGTCATATTGATATTATCTACATTAACTTCTAATGAGAGACTGGAGTCAATAATTACACCAAGGGCTTTCTCTGTTGCATGTGATGTATATGAAAGGTAATCCAGAGTTACTACATCAATAAGCTTACTTCTAGCTGCCTGGGGTCCTAGTAGAAGTACTTGTGTTCTTTAAAGAATTAAGTAAAATGTACTGATCATCTAGTGTCTATTGTCCTTTACACATTCCTCCACTTTATTAAGCTGCTGTCTCTCATCTATCTTTGTTGAAACTTACTGTATGACATGTGTGTCATCAGCACAACACTGGAAACTAATACTATGTTTATGGGTAATTGTACCCAGAGGTAGCATATATAGAGAAAATAGCAGTAGGCCTAGAACCGAGCCCTGTGGAGCAACAGATTTTACGTTCGTATGGTTAGAGAAGTCATTTACATCTACAAACTAATCACAATCAGTCAAATAAAAGAGCCATTCCCTTGACCCCAACAACATTTTCTATTCTATCTAGAAGAATGATCTATGATATCAAAAGTTGTAATAAGGTCAAGCAACACAAGCAAGAAGACACAACCCAGATCAGAGGCTAGTGGTATGTCATTTACCACATTCACCACTTTCTCAGTACTGTGACGAGGCCTAAATCCTAACTGAAAGATTTCATGAATGCACCTGTGCAATTTTGAGTTTAATTGTTATGTTACAAACTTTTTCATAAAAAAATAACCAATAAGAGTATTTTATAATGAAGAAGGCTCTCCTTCCATGCAATTTAGAAAACTACCAATTTATTTAGATGCCATTTACATTCTAACTTTCAAATTGTCTTTTTTTGAGTGTGAATAATATCATTGTACCAGGATACTATTTGTTTTCTCTGTAATTATTTTTCTTTTAAGTGGGGCCACATTATTTAGAGTGGAGCAGAATTTTGACTCAGTCACCTGATTGTGAGGTTAAAGGGTGAACGAATCAAAGTTGACAACTCTGGGAGAGTTCAATAAAACTGTGTAGAGCAACTGATGTGATTGTATACTTGATGTTTTCTATAAATAATCTAAATGTCAATATTGAATCAAGAGTCTGTCTACTGTAATGAGTGGGCCCTATTGTATTCTGATTGACCCCTAATAATTCTAGTATACACACAACTGCTGTTCACAGAGGGTTTTGCAGATTATCTAAATGAATATTAAAGTCTCTACAGAAACAACCAAGTTCGAGACAAAGTCTGCAACTTCATGTAGAACTTCAGAATACAGCCCTGGGGGTCTTTAAATGTTCATTAATGGAAATGACTGAGTAGACTTTTTTTTTGTGGCTAGGTAGTTTGGTGTAAAGGAAAATATGCTGCTGGAATATAACTATTCAGCCAATGATATGAGAGAAATAGTTAGATGTTGATGTGAGGAGGGGAAAACTCAGTAAAGCTCATAGTAAAAAGTACGTTTTGTTTATAGCAAAGAACACAATAGGGTGTCAAATCTGCTGTAAGTTTAGGGTGTGTGAACACTGAAGGTCAGTTTTTCTGGTGTGAATGGAAATGGAGTGAGAGAGAGAGAATGGTCAAGAGGTCCAACAAGCATCCTGCCAAGGAACAGTGGGACACAGTGCCACATTTAACCACCCAAGCCATTCAACTTTTCTACACCACAAGTGGGAGAAATGGATTAAAAGACTCAAGAGGTTTAGAGTGCCAATCTGTACAAATGCTCTGATGAAACCCATGTTTTACGAGTGCACTGCAAGCACAGCATAACATCATGCCTGTGGTAAAAAGACCATTTCCAACACGGTTGTACTACATCTAAAACTGCATTGTACTGTGTGTTATGACACCTTTCTATCAGAGCCAGCATTTACATTTTCAGCAATTTGTGCTACAGTAGATATGGGCTAGCCTTCTCTCCCCATGTGCATCAATGAGGCTTGGGTGCCCAAGACCCTGTCGCCGGTTCAACAGTTGTCCTTCCTTGGACCACTTTTGGTAGGTACTAACCGCTGCATACCAGGAACACCATATAAGACCTGGCGTTTTGGAGATGCTCTGACCCGGTTGTCTAGACATCACAATTTGGCCCTTGTCAAAGTCGCTCAGATCCTTACGCTTGCCCATTTTAACTGCTTCCAACACATCAACTTCAAGAACTGACTGTTTACTTGCTGACTAATAAATATATCCCACCCCTCTACAGGTGCCGTTATAACGAGATAATCCATGTTATCCACTTCACCTGTCAGTGGATTGCTGCCCTTAAGCCAGTTCTTTTTTAAAAGGCTTTGTTTACTTCCAGAACAGGATGGAGACGTAAGTCACACAGGGCCTTGAAGGTGTAGTACATAATATGGATGATGTGCTTGAATGGGGCAGAGCTATCGAAGAGCATGATAGCCATCTACATGCTGTGCTGCAGAGAATCCAGCAAGCTGGAATCATGCTGAATATCGACAAGTGATCTATTTAAATAGGTTGTCAGCTTTCTAGGTCACATTACATCTGCTAGAGGCATTAGCCTTAACCCAAAGTAAACCCAGACCATCAGGAAAATTAAATGGCCCACAAAGGTTAGTTTAGGAGCTTCCTGGGAATGGTTAATCAGCTGGGGAAGTTCATTCCACAATTGGCTGAAAAAGACAAAGCTCTTTGAGATCTATCCAAGAAGTTTTGCTGGATTTGGGGTGATGAACAGATCAGAGCATTTTAAACTCTCAGAGCAGCACTATCATCTCCACCTCTGTTAGCCATGAATGACCCCAAATGGGTATACAAGGAATTGTTCAATGCATGGTATTACAGACTGGGCACAGTTCTTCTGCAGAGATGGAAGGAGGGCTGGAAGCCCGTGGCCTACTGTATGTTTTGCAGTCATTTACCTTTCAATAGAAATGCCAGTTAGAAAAGGGCAGTGTATATAGCTTTAATGCTACATCCTCATTAGGTCTAATACACATTTCTGTTAAGCAAAGTACATTAAATCCCCGATCAGTAATAGTTTCATTTACAATAAGCACTTTAGATATAAAATATCTAATATTTAGCAGTTCAAATTTCTGGCTGTGCATTCGGTATGATCTAATTTCATGATATTTACATTAATAAAAACATTTTTTTTAACATGCATTTATACATTTTTTGTTTAGTCTGGTGAATAGACAGTCTCTATATGATGGAACCTGGGTGATGATGTCACAGTATATACATAAGTGAATGTGTGTGTGACATTTTTATTTTGTAAATTTGCGATATTAACTCCTTTGTACAAAAGGTCAGATTTTCCTTGAGGCTTACCCCTTACATAGAAGTACATGCTCAGACAACACTCTGATGTATTTGATCTAACATGGATCATCAGGTTTTACACAAACTAAGTGAGTTATTGTCTGTTCGCAGACTTCTGCTTTTCCACAGGTGTTCCAAATGAACTGAACCACCATCTTGTAATATATATAGCAACTCCACTTACTGATTATATCAACCTGTTAGATATGCAGCTCTCCGAGGCAGGAGATGTGCATCTGCCTTCCTTCAGGGCTTGATCGTCCACATCAACATCACTTGGAATTTTTTGATTGATGTAATATACCACTGTGGTTTTGTTAGTCCACACTTTTAGGGGTTCCTGAAAATGCTGCAGTACTAGCCACACAGCTTTCATTTCAAGGACATTGATATGTGGATGTTGAGCCTCATTTTTCCGTCTTCTATTCACATTCACTTTTCCCTGATCTGTGAACATGCATCTGTTGTTATTATTTCAGACTTTGCAGACAGAACACCTAAGGGCATACCTCAAAGGAGAAAATGCAGACTGGAGCAACACCTCTTGTAACCAACACATACTTTTGAGACTGTCCTTGAGCATTCAGCCAACACTGAAATTGTCTGAGGATCCAACTTTTGTTAGCCTTAAAACCAGTTTGTAGGGCATTCATTGCCACTGTTGTTCTGTGTTCTGATTTACACTCAGATCTTCAGTTTGCTTTGAAGTTGAGATACCAGAAAGAGTTTAGACAATGAGACTCAGCCAATAATAGCACATCATGGTGTGTCTTTGTATGCAAGATGGCTGGATTAGGTACCCTTGACCTCTGTACTTTAATGCACTGTTCCTTTCTATGAACAGAGCTTGCTTTTGGTGCATGGCCACTGCCAGCTCCTCTAATCTGTGTTTCAATGCATTAAAGACACAGATGAGTCTGCACATGTGAAGTTACGATGCTGGAATGAAAGGCAGTAGAACCTCTTGTTTTCGCTAGTACATTTAGAGGTCCATGAACAAAGTGCTAGAGGTCCAGCACTCAGCAGTTCTTCTTCTTCTTCTTCTTCTTCTTCTTCTTCTTCTTCTTCTTCTCCTTCTTCTTCTTCTCTGCTAAAAACTAATTCTCCAAAACATAAAGAAATGCATTATACTAAAATGACATGAAACTTGCTCAGGAGGCATTACTCCCTCACACTACTCAGGCTAATAAAATTAAAAAGGCTCAAGACACTTGCATCTCCACCCATGTATATTATGTGCTAATATGCATAATATGCAAAACCTACGTTTGCGAATTAGTCTTCTAACGAGACATGAAAATTGAACAGTATGCTCATATATGTCTTTACTGTTGCATCTTGGCAAACCTGACTATGGGAGCACTACTTGCAAAACCTGATTAGATTCATGGATAATGACCTGATACCGATTTCGTAGCAATCAGCTTTATCAGTATGACTGTTCATTTGACATCTTTGGGCTCTGAAGCTGAGAAAGTTGAATTTGTCCGTTCCTTTTTGGAAGTCCAAGTGGGTTGGGTGACTTTTCCATGCTGATGTATTCTTCTGAATTAAGTAGGCATTTTGAATACTGGTTTTTGATTACATCTGCAATATCTCATAAATGCTGTGGTGCTTGGACCACAACAATCACCAGTTGCAGCAATATTTTCTATATCTAGTTGTAAATCTTGTGTTACATGATATATGTCTTCCTCTCTGTCCCTCTGTCACAAGGCTTTATTCTCATAGAGGTCTAATTATGAAAGCTGTCAATAAGTGCTAACTGAGGACTGTGAATTAAACTGAAAATGAGAGAGAGCTGGAATTGTGAGTGCAGTCCTCTAAATGGTGGTGGCAGTCCTCAGGGGTCAAGCCCAGTCAGACCCCAAAGCCTCTTCAAGCAAATGCTGTGGTTTCTCTTCACCCTTCTCCTTCTCCTCTTTCACTCTCTATCCTTTCTCTTGCACCCTCTCTTCCTGCGCCAGCTGCAGCTGCTCCTGCATAGAGCCGAGCCAGCTTCATCCCTCCTCCTTTCATCCTGTCCTTCACGGTCATGCGTTCTCTTCCAGCTAAAGGCACACAGACATGCACTGTCTTACCTCAATAGCACCCTTGTTTATTCAAGAGCACCATTTGGCACCTCGTCATGGCCACATTTGCCATGTATCCGGGCAGAAGCAAAAGTGAACATTACAAGAGAAGAATTCAGATGAACATTCCATGGCTCTTTCATTTGAGGAATTTTGTGATGATTTTTAATACCTTAATGTGCATTTTAACATAAATCTACTTCGGACAATGCTCGAAATGCTGAAAACTGTGACATAAATTATCATACTACTCCCTGAATCACTACAAAAAATGTGGAAAAAAATGTAACAATAATGTAAAGAATTTTTAACAGATGTTTGCTTCTGATTGTATTTATAATGTGTCTATATCATTTATTTTGTCTCTCACCTACTTTATACTCCTTTATTTCATGGATTTTCAGGGTGTTACACATGATTTCAACATAGCACACAAGCTAAAGTTCTAAATCTTGTTCCTTGGTTTTATAAGTGTATTGTTTTTCTCTTTCACTCCCAGTGCCCAGCCAGCCTCCTCAGAATGTACGGGCCATCACAGTGACATCAGATGAGGCAGTGATTACATGGTCAGAGCCTCCACGGATGACCCTAAACGGGGTCTTGAAAGGTTATCGTGTGGTGTTCTGGTCCCTCTTCCCAGATGGAGGTGAGTGCTATTCATGTCAGATACTGGGGCTGAACCAGTGTAATTATACAGTACAATACAACTATTGCTACAACTATTGTTGTCTTATTCCTCAAACTGTCACCTGTTTTTTTTTTTTTTTTTACAGTATTCAATGCAGTTTTTTTCATGTGTTTCTTTGATTAGGACTTTGTATTTTAGAACTATTGATTTGTCCTAGATGGCTTTGTTTTAATGTACTGTATAAAAGTATATCACACCTCCCTCCTCTTTCAGAATGGGGTGAGATGCAGAACATTACTACAGTACGTGAGCAAGTGGAGTTGAAAGGCTTAGAAAAGTTCACAAACTACAGTGTCCAGGTGTTGGCCTACACACAGGCAGGGGATGGTGTCCGCAGCAATGTTCTCTACATACAGACGCGAGAAGACTGTGAGTAAACATACACACAGACCACCAGAGAAATAGACATTCACTAATATATGTGTAACACAGGGCTCACAGAGGCAGAGTAAAGATTATTTGCAATGGTTTATTAACCGGCAAATCAAGGTCAAGACAGTCCAGATCATTAGCAAAAAATGCTCTGATAGAACAAATCCAAAACATGACCAAAAACATGGTAGAAAACTCAAACTCAAACTCAAAATAACACATATCAGAATATATAACTGTGGCAGCAGGGATGTGGTTGAGCATCAACTGTGGATGGAGAGGAGGTGGGTCAAACTGGCAGTTAACGCGTGATGATTCTCAAGTGTGGCTTGTTACCCCAAGTCTACTTATTTGTGTCTCATTGTGCTTTCAGTGACTCTAATAATCAGCAAGAAAGAGATAGCGTGTGATATAGCTGGCGTAGCTTGCAAGACATGTATGCACATCCGTTACACACACACACACACATACACACGAGTAGCATGATGAACTTGAACATGATGGAGCAAAAACCACAAGTCCATGACAGACCTCTTTTCTGTTGAGTTGTCTTGTTTTTTGTTGAGTTTTGCTGAAAAGCGTGGGTTGAATAAACATGAACCCCAAGCTTGGCTAAAATTCTGCCTGCTTCCCGAGTCTTCCTCCACCCTCACACACCCTCAAACACCAGGTTCTACAGTGGTGCCAAAACCCGGGACTGGGTGAAGCCTCAGATGCCACCATGGAAGCCTGCCCCCCCACTCTGTGAAATTGTCAAGTCCCGCACCATCCTCCACCAAACCCTACACCAAGTGCTCCTTGGCCGAGAGCCGGCAGGTGGGCAGCTGCTGCAGCCCACCACATCTCTGGATGTGTCCCCTGCACCCATGCCACACATGATGCTCCCCAAAATGGCCTCCATAGACAATCCAGAGACCTTCCTGTAGCTCTTCAAGTATGCAGCAGCTGCGTGGGAATGGCTGGTGGAGGAATGGGCTCTGCAACTGCTCTCCTTGTAATCGGGGGATGTCCAGCTGTCAGCCAGCAGCTGGACTATTCCAGTGTCAAGAGGGCGGTCCTGCAGCACATCGACCAAGCACCTGAGAAGCACCACCCATGCTTCCGGTTACAGGAGCAGGAGCAGGAGCAGGATGCAGAACAGATCTTCAAGCTGTTGGTACTGGAACAATTTGTTACCCGCCTCCCAACAAGAACAGCGGAGCTGGTCCGTTGCCACTGGTCCATGTCCTTGGATGAAGCCATGCAGCTGACGGAGGATCACTCATTGGCTGTTCCTGGTCTAGGCATCCCTGGTCTTTCTCAAATTCTTTCTTTGCTCCCGTCTTATCCCCCAGTTTCACCTCCCCAAAAATTAGGTGCTGGGGCAAAGAAACTGACACCCAGTTCCCACATCGCTTTTCCTCCCCTGCCTCTGTAACATCTCCCCATGCTCTGTCTCTCTTTCCACAGGGGGGATATCCAATGCCCAACAGAGCTGGGGTAAAGGCCAGGCAGGTGTGTTGGTACTGTGGAGAAGCCAGGCATTTCCAGGATCAGTGTTCCTGCATGGAGGTGGAAACTCTGATCTAGATCCCTGACATGCATTGGCTGGGGAGGTGGTGCCAGGGCCAAGGGGACACGGAGGGTGGGGATGGCACTGCCCATCCACCCCTTTCAGGGATTCCCCTCTGGGATTTCCCCTTGGAGCAATTGCATGATGAGACCCTGAGAAATGCCTTGAACCAAGTGAGAGTAATTGATGGTCAGGAAAATCCTCCTAATATTGCCCTATCCCACTAATATTTTCTGATTAATAAAGGATAGGTTAGATTAAGTTATGCAGGAAACTCAACCATGGAAGAGAAGACCCAGTTCAAAAAAAGCCATAGAGAACTTCTGTTCCATGTGGCTCATAATAACCCCATTGCTGGGCATTTGGGACAGGATAAAACCCTAAACCATCTAATGGCTCATTTTTATTGGCCATGTATTCATGGTGATGCACACAGATGGTGTGTGGCATGTCGCAAATGTCAGCTGGTGAATCTGCTGGCCACCCCAAAAGTGCCACTGCACCCATTACCCTTTATCGAGTTCCCCTTTGAAAGAATAGGCATGGGCCTGTCAGGCCATTAGAAAGGTGCATGTGAGTATATCGCTTTGTGTTAGTCCTGGTGAGTTAGAATCCCAAAAATATACTATATTTATATAATATATTAAATGCTGTACATCAGCCACAAGCTTTCAGTAAGGGAGACCAAGTACAGCACGATTGAGAATGAGTGTTCTGTCCTCACCATCCAGTACTATCTATAGGGGTGCCCCTTTACCCTCTGTTCCAATCATGCCCTGCTCCAGTGGCTCCA
Organism: Ictalurus punctatus; assembly: GCF_001660625.3. Classification (NCBI taxonomy): domain Eukaryota; kingdom Metazoa; phylum Chordata; class Actinopteri; order Siluriformes; family Ictaluridae; genus Ictalurus; species Ictalurus punctatus. The sequence continues at coordinate 4,723,232 of NC_030432.2, forward strand.
CTGCATGAATAAAGGCACTTCATCCATTCAAATTTCAGGTGGTCCACAGGCCTGGGGCACAGATTGTGGTGGCAGATTACCTCTCCCAATGGGTGGGGAATAATTTGCAGGCTGCCTGACTGAGTCAGGTGGTGGGGGTATGTGGCAGCAGGGGTGTGGTTGACTATCAGCTGTGGATGGAGAGGAGGCAGGTCGAACTGGCCAGTAATATGTGATGGCTCTCACCTGTGTCTTGTTACTGCAGTCTACATATTTGTTTCTCTTTGTATTTTCAGGGACTCTCATAACTGGCAATAGAGAGAATGAGAGAGTGTGATTTACCTGGTGGAGCTTGCAAGACATGCACACACACATACACACCCATACACACACTGTGCATTAATATGAACTTGATGGAGCAAAAGCCACATGTCCACAATGGACCTTTTTTTTGTTGAGTTTTTTGTGGAGTTTTTGAAAATGTGCTGAAGACCAATGAAACAAGGGCTCAACTTTTGTGAGGGTAGATTGAGTCAGAGGTCTCAGGTTGACAGCCATACGATCTGATCAGGTTGCATAGGTTGCTGTTGGCAACAGGGGTGGTCAGCTTGTGTCTTGTCACTGGATGGCTCTTTGTAGTTGGACACATGCTTCTTCCCATGTCTGTTTGCTCTATCTGATCCAGTAGTCAACTTGCAGGAAAATGTGATGGCTCTACAGACCATGGAAAGAGAGGTGAATGGTATCAAAGTAAACACTGGAACGGAGTGAGACCAGTAGATGAGTGGATCAAAGAGTTTCGAGCATACTCTTCCCAGGCAAGGTTCCTGCTCCAGTCCTGATGATTTTTGAAGCAGTAGACCCTAAGGAAGCCCCCGGAATGATAACCTGAGGAGAGCCAGACATTGATATCGAGTAGAGCAGGTATCTGCAGTGATACAGAGCAGGTTTTGTCCTGCTATAAGACTCCCCACCAGGACTTATTTTCCACTGACCTATGCATTCTTGAGATGGTTGTCCAGAGCTGAGGGAGGTGTGTACCCACTGTATCACTTCCACCTACATATTCTAAGGCACATATATTCGTGTCACTGGGGTTTGGGATCATCCAGCTAGGTGTCCTCCATGATCTCCCAGTGCATGGGAGCTGCAAAACAAGACTCTAACTCAAGGGGCTAACTGGGAGTGTGAAGTCTTTCAAAAACCCTGGATAATGCATCTACTTTACCTTTCTTGGTCCCGGGTCTGTATATGAGCATGATATTGAAGTAAAAGGAATAATTGAAGTGGTAAAGAGTAGTGCCCATCAGGCTTGGCATGGGGTTAGCTGTTTTGCAAACTTGATGTATACAAGGTTCTTATGGTCAGTCATGATGATGAAGGGAAAGTTTTCAACCTCCAGCCAATATCACCTTGTCTTCAGCACCGGTTCATTCCACCAACTCTCTGTAGCTCTCTGTACATCAGAGTCATCAGAGCAAACTCAGCAGCAGATTGTTTTGTATGTTTTTTCCCAGTGCCTTTTCCCATTTGTAGATGGTGAAATACAGAGAATGGCACATTGTATGAGGAACCTCGCATTTATCAGGAGAACCATCATATTTCTTTGGTAAGACGCTGGAAAGCACTGTTGAGTTAGTGGACGTGACTGCATTATTCACATGGGTGTGGGGATATGGAGTGGTAGGTGCTTGCTGTTCCCCCCTAAAGATTCAGAGACTCTCCTCCATGACAATGGATATTTTCTGGAGCTGCTGTTCTGGTAGACAAGCAGCTGACCCTGGAAAGTGACAGCGGTCTGAAGATCTGGGCACCTCTGCCTGATCCATGGTGCTAGGTGAAGTCTTCTGTAACACTTCTGTAACAAATCCAGTGTGTTTAAGATCAAATGTAACATTACCACATCTGAGAATTAAAATGCCAAAGGGTGGAGACTTGAATTGTGTGAGTACAAGTGTTTGTGTCTAACCCCACCCCAATTCACTGCCCAGCAAAAGGAGGATTAATTCTTTATGGATTAGAAGGCATTACGTTTGTGCTTACACTGGTGGGCATGAGATTAGTGCCCTATCTTTTGCTCTCCTCCTCCCTGGGGACATGTGGGGGCTGGAGGAAAGGTTAGGGAAATGAGAGACAGGGAAGATATTGAGGACTGAACAAGAGTAAGCACTTTGCTCTTGAGATTTAACTATTTCTGTTAGATAGAAACAGAAAGAAGAAAGAGAAAGAAATCTGTGTGTTTGTGTACATGCTTAATGAGATGTGTCACATTTTTTTCTTCTCTTTCTTTGATGGCTTTGGTGCTTTTGAAAGTCTGTGTGTGTGGGTGTGGGTGGATGGGTGGGTGGGTGGGTAGGTGTGTGTGTTGCATCATTTTATAACTAAACATTCATCGTTTATCAAATGTTTATATTTCTTACATTTTTGTACATTTTAGCCTGCATGCTAGATTCTTCTAGAAAGAAGTCTCATCCGACTACAAATAAGACATATTTTATAACATGGTTAATTAATGTTGTTTTTTTTAGTATAATTTTTAATTTTATAAATTAATTGGCCTGTCATTGAATATATATTTTTTTTTTACCTGACTGAAAATGAATCAAGGATGGAGAGCACAAAGTACACAGTGGGAAATGGAGCTGATAATCCTTGGTTGCACTACAAAGGCATGTTCATGCTGCCACATCTGCCTCCAACTTTAATGTTGTGAAATGCGGTACGGTGGAACAGTACAGCGGCTGTTCTTTGTAAGACAGACTAAAGGCGCTCAGGAATAAAATTCTGCCAGTCTAAACCTCAAAATTATTATTATTGAATACTCAAAAAAATATTGATCATTTCTTAAAGCCTCCTAAACCTACATACCCCCAAAACATGCCCAAAAACACACACTTATATAAATACTCATACATCACTATGGTGTCCTTTTGTTTGTCAAGGGAGTTCATAGGTACACTATGTAAAGGTAGACTCTATGTTTAAGCCTGCCTATTAGCACTGCACAATATGCACAACCTTACTGGGATTATATTGCTGTGCATTTTAATTATCATAATATGTTTTGCAATATATCAAAGCAATCAACTTGAATTAGTTAGGGCACCTATAGCGGACTTTTCCATTAGCTTTGAGATTGGTCAGAATGCACACAGAACCAATATATTTTTATTGGTCAAACTGGTCATTTGTATGTGGTGCTGTTCTGTGGTATCAGTATTGTGGTAAGAATTAACCTACAGTGTATTGAGCAGTCCTGAGAGGGCAGTGATGGCTCAATGGTTCAGGATCTGGGTTACTGCTCACAAGGTTGGGGGTTTGAGCCACAGCACCACCCAGCTGCCATTGTTGGGCCCTTGAGCAAGGCCCTTAACCCTGTCTGCTCCAGGTGTGCCATATCATGGCTGACTCTGTGTTCTGACTCCAAGATGGGAATTATTTATGCAAATAAATAATTTCACTCTGCTGTAATGTATATGTGACAAATAAAGATTTCTTTTGCTTCCACATGTATACACAAATGAAGCTGACAGAGAAGGATGGTTTACTACTATGCACAGTGCATGCTAAACCGAACATATGTTACCCTTCTAACATCTGTCAATCCGTCTTTCTCTCTGTCTCTTTTGCTCTCTTTTTTGTCTTTACTGACTCATTTGAGCCTCTTAACATTAAAGGCTAAGTCCAGCAAAGCTACAAACAGTTCTGCTCACTTTATACTTGAACGGCAAACAGACGTACAGTCTTAAAAAAAAAAAAAAAGAGCTTAAATCTATAAACCCTAAAGGTTTCTTTTTCTTGACCTTATGGGAATGAAGAACCGTGCAACAGAATGTTTCCCTTTCAGTGAGGGTAAATAGGACACTAGAATGTCTAAAACGATCCCAAGAGCAATCGATGAACCCGTCAAAAAGTCATATAATGCTTATGGGATGCTTATTTTTGCAAAAATAAATAAATAAATAAATAAAACAAAAAAACAAAAAACATTTTCTTGCTCTCTTAGACCCTGGACCTCCAGCAGGCATCAAAGCTGTCCCCTCCTCTGCCAGCAGTGTTGTGGTATCCTGGCTCCCTCCGAACAAACCAAATGGCATCATCAGGAAATACACCATTTACTGCTCCAGCCCCGGATCAGCCCAACCAGTAAGAAACAAAGGGTGTGAAGATGTGACAGCTGGATCGTTTATTTTGACAGATAAAAATCAGATGTGTATATATTCATGCATTGTTTTTTATTTTATGTGTGTGTGTGTGTGTGTGTGTGTGTGTGTGTGTGTTGTGGTGTATTGAGATGTTTAAAGTACCTTTTTCTTTCAGTATTATCTGTATCAATCTGTATTCTTAATGTGTCTGCGTTGATCTCTGTGTGTGTGTGTGTGTGTGTGTGTGTGTGTGTGTGTGTGTGTGTGTGTGTGTGTGTGTGTGTGTGTAAGAGACAGTGGTGCAATATCAGCAGGATATGTGTGCCTCATACTGCAGTGTGTGCATGCCAGCTCACTCTCCCCTTCTCATTTGCATATCTGTGTCTCATCACGTTGCCTAGACAACCTCATCTGTTCATCAGTGAGAGCAGGAAACAAGCTAACACACACAAACACAACACATGCACCCACACATACACACACACACACACACACACACACACTCCCCTGAGGCTCTATCACATTTATAACCACCTCATCTGCACACTATCATACCCACAGACACACACACATGCACAAGCATTATTTGTGTATTCTTACAACAAATTAATACCTGTGCAGGCTTACTGACACACTTTTTCTTCATTCACAAATCTCTCTCTCTCTCTCTCTCTCTCTCTCTCTCTCTATCTTTGTCTTTCTGTCTCTCCCTACATCTCTTTCTCTCTCTCTCTCTCTCTCTCTCTCTCTCTCTCTCTCTCTCTCTCTCTCTCTCTCTCTCACTCTCTCTATCTCTCCCTCCTTCCCTCCCTCCCTCCCTGGTTTCTTGCAGAGCATGGGGTGATTACTATGTAAATGAGTGTGAGAGGAGAAAGGGAGGGAGGGAGGGTCAGACACACCGTGCAGGGAGTACTTTTGTTCCTCTTTTCATTATCTCCCACTATCGCTCCCTGGATCACCCCTATCTACATGCCAGAGGAATATTTCAATATCCGTTACACCACTCCGCCTCCCTCACTCCGAACCTCCCTTTACTTGCTTTTTTTTTTTTTTTGCTATGGTGGCAGAAAAAATAGAAAGAGAAAGACATGAACTTGTCCAAAGAGCTGATCAAGAGAGACGAGAGAAATGTATTCACCCCAAAATAATTAAGCCTTCATAAGAATATGTAAAGTATACTCAGAAGAAAATAGAGCATAATGTAATATGACGAGTAAAGTGATGCATGAGTGTGTCAGTGTGTCAGTGGTATGGCTAGGGGTTGTTGTGAGTGTGGATGGAAGGGTACGCTTAAGCAGAAAGTATGCTTCGCTTTTTACACGTACGCTAGGAATAGCGTACAGTTTGTGTATGCTATTAGTACTGTACGCGCTCCGCCCGATTTTCATAACCCTAACCCTTAGGGGTAGACTCTAGGGAAAAGCAACTCTAGGTGTGTGTGTGTTTGCACGAAAGAAAATGTGCGAGATATCAAATGTCATCCTAAGAATCGCATGGATTGTGTGGAAAGTAAAGAATCTAAAAAAAAAAAAAAGTCTTCCTCTCTTTTATATGGTTCTGAAATCACAAACGCTTAATCACACAAAATCTTATTAATGTACGATGATGTCATCTGAGATATTTTGATCAGCATACATGGTTTTTCACACTCTTGGCATCATCAAGAATAAGCACAAGGTTCTTTGAATCATTGCAGGGTTTTTTTTTTTTTTTGATTTTTTTATTTTATTTTGTTGTGTTGCTCTCAGGCTCCCAGTGAATATGAGGCAAACCCAGAAGTGCTATTTTACCGCATCACCCACCTGAATCAAGGACAGCAGTACCTTATCTGGGCAGCAGCTGTTACCACTGCGGGTCGGGGGAACATCAGCGAAAAGGTCACTGTAGAACCTGCTTTAAAAGGTACATAATGAGAAATTTAAGTTGTGTAAGAACTAATATTAGGAGTAATTGACAAATTAAGTGATTTACTTTCATTCATCCAATGTTTGTGGGTTCACTCTGCCATCATTATCTCCTTATATCTCTCTTAGCCCTGTTCTCTGTCTGCTCTCTGTGGCCTGATAAAGGGATAATGTATTGTTAGTTCTGTGATGAAAATGAGCCTCAACAAAGGAAGACTCGATGGATAGAGAAATAGAAGCTGATGGTAGTGCAGTAATGAGGAAGAGGACAGGCAGTGTAATCAATATTTTTCATGAGCAAATAAAAGAGTGCGTCTACACTCACTGAACACTTTATTAGGAACACCTGTACACCTACTCAATCATGCAATTATTGAATCAGCCAATAGGCCAGTTTCACACTTCCGGGTTTGTTGCTTCTGGGAATGACCGCCGCCGTGTAATCTGACTTCCGGTAATAGCGATTGGCTGAGTCCAGAAACAAGTCTTTCTGTTGTGTGCTTCAGTGAAGTAATTCAAAACAAAAACAACCAGATTTAAGCTTTCACGATTTTCCATCAAATGAAAATCAAAGGAAGAAGTGTGTCTGTGCAATGAGGAGAGAAGAAGTGTCGGGATGTTCGGGATTCGCAGAGGCAGCACGTTTGTTTGTTTCAAGGAAGTTCTCATCTGAAAGTTGGTGCTGTTCCAAGTTATTTTCAATGGAACAATTTTTATCTACCGCCTCAAAAGCAGTCTGCGTTTGACAGATCTAGTACTTGACTAGGAATAGATGTGTGCTCCCTGAAGACCATGGGCTTAAAGGATGTCTCAACTAGTTTGGAAACTAGCATCAAGGACCATGACAATGCGGCACACGCCCCTGCAAGTAAGCGTTTATGTTTATGTGTGTGTCTTTACTCCTTACCATAAAGTGTAGATAAGCTGTGATGTGATATGCGATATTCAGAAGTAACATAGCTAATAGTTTTTTCATTAAAGCTGTGCAAAGCAATTAACAACTTAGCCGCTAGCATGTTACCACTATGTCTCCCTTATTTGACCCTCCCAGGTCAATGTATTTAACTAGAGAAAAAACTGCAATGACATTAACTAAAATGGAATTCTTATGGACTGTAACATCAGACGACCACATCGGGTTCCACTTCTGAGGCTGCAGTGGGTACAGGCTAACCAACACTGCACAGCTGAAGACTGGAAAAATGTCACCTGGTCTGATGTATCTCGATTTCTGCTGAGGCACACAGATGGTCAGGTCAGAATTTGGCTCCAACGGCATGAATCCATGGACCCAACCTGCCTTGTGTCCCCAGTCCAGGCTGGTGGAGGTAGTGTGATGGTGTGGGGAATGTGTTCTCGGCACACTATGGACTGTTAATACCAATCAATCATGGCTTGAATGCAGCAGCGTATTTGAGTATTGTTGCTGACCAGGTGCATCCCTTCATGGCCACGATTTAACATCTTCTAATGGCTTCTTCCAGGATGATAATGCACCATGTCACACAGCAAAAGTCGTCTCAAACTGGTTTCATGAACATGACGATGGGTTCGGTGTTCTTCAGCGGTCTTCCCAGTCACTACTGGGAATCTGCGTTACTGGATCTGAATCCAGTAGCGCAGATTTGGGATGTGGTAGAACAGGAGATTCACAGCACGAAACTGCACCTGAAACATCTGCTGGACATGCAGGATGCAATCATGTCAACATGGACCAGAATCTCAAAGGAATCTCAACATCTTGTGGAATCAGTGCCATGTAGAATTGAGGCTGTTTTATGAGCAAATCAAGGCCCTACCCAGTATTAGTATAGTGTTCCTAATAAAGTCTTCAGTGAGTGTATGTGTACAGTATATGTTTGTACATTGTATTCAGATTCTCTTGTTCTCTTTACCGATCATTGGCTTAAAAAAAGAAAGATTTGTCTAGAGTGAATACTGTGTGTGTTTGTGCATTTGTGTGTCACATATCATTTCTACGTTTTGTTTTTTTTTGTTTTTTTTAATAAAATGCATCTTGGTGAATATCTAACTGACATTTTTTTAAAAAAAAAATTTATAATGCATTCAAGTGTTCTCAAGGACCTTAAATTTTTGTCAACCAATTAAATTTTTTTTTTTTGAAAGGTACAAGACAGGTACAGTACAGTCCTTTTAAAATGAGTCGTCAGGTTATATGGTACAATCTGAGAAGAAAAAATGTCTTTCAAAGGTTTTTCAAAGGAAAACTGTCTTTGGATAATTAGCTTCCTGCATTAGTTCAAATTCTCTCCTATCTAAAGTTCTCTCTTAAAGAAACTCTCTGTTGTGGGGTCCTACATATAACCTTTATGGGTTACCACAGAGGGACAAACTGAAGAATCCGTGACGGTTAAAGATTTTTTCCTCTCTGGTTCTCCCTTTAGCTCCTGCTAAGATATTATCTTTCGGAGGTACAGTTACTACTCCGTGGATGAAGGAGGTACGGCTGCCATGTAGTTCAGTCGGGGAGCCAACTCCCACAATTAAATGGACCAAAGACAGGTGAGTTACCGTTTTAGGTCTAGTTTTCCATTAGCCATCCCGAATCTCTGCATTCATTTCAAAAGCTCTGTCCATATTACAGTATAAAATAAATTGTAGAATAAATATCACTCTGGATATTGTATATTTTGATTTTTTAAATAAAATACCAGCAATATCTCACACATTTCCCTATACCACTGTTTTGAATTGTTTTATAATTTTGAACAGTAATGATGTGCAAACTACAAGACCTCTTAAAATGGACAATGTTAACAGTGATATATATAAATATGTATATATAAAATATAATTTCGACTTTGACCTCCGCAGCGAGAACACTGCTATTCCCGTCTCTCAGGATGGCCAGCGGAACATTCTGGCAAACGGGACGCTGTTGTTGCGCTCTGTAAAAGCAGAGGATTCTGGGTACTATACGTGCACAGCCACCAACACACTAGGATTCGATACCATAATTGTGAACCTACTAGTGCAAGGTAAGGTGCAAAATATATATGTATACAGAAGGTGGACGATTATTAAAGACTATAATATTTGACTATATTTATGTGCGGGTGTGTCAGTTCCTCCAGATCAGCCGCGTTTAACAGTGTCCACCACTTCAACCTCCTCTATTACGCTAGCCTGGATCCCTGGAGACAACGGTGGGAGCTCCATCAGAGGTACAACTCCTTTTTTCTGTCGTTTACTCAATCAAATAATTTTTTTCTTATTCATTTTTACTCTTCTTTCTTAATCGCTACTCTCACACAAGCTCTCCCTTCCCTCTTTCAGTCTCAGCCTCTCAGTGTGCCATATTTGGTCCACTTGGTCCGACCGTCACTGTTCACCTAGTCTATTTACATGTTTATATGCTGCCTTCCCCACTTTCTTTTGTCTAAGCAACTGAGCATGTGTGTATATGCCCCACCTTTTCTATTCATCCTGTCAGGTTTCTGTAGCTTATGATGCTTATGTGTGCTTTTATGTGCTTGTGTACACTTAATAAGGACCTTTCTTTTGGCTCAGCCATGCTTTACACCTCTTTACAATTCCTTTGTATATTCATTTCTCTGAAGAATTGGATTTATCTCAGTTCTGGTTACAGTCTAGTCACTAATACAAATACATCTCTTGATGTCTAATTAAAAAAAAAAGTGTTCATTTAGATCATTTGTACAAAATTGTCATATCACATGTAAACACCAAATACAAACGAATGACTGTTGTGTCCCTGTTGGTGTAAGTGTCCCGACAGCAGCTTTTTTTCTCTCTCTCTCTCTTCCTGGAGATTTTCAGATTGAAACTCGTGATTTTTTAAATATTTGCACCCTCTAGTGGTGAGAAGGCAACTCTCCCACAACTTCTAAGCTTCATACACAGCTAAGAGTGAGGAAAACTCATTCCAGGGTGCAGGGTGCTAGTTAACATTACCTGGCCCATTGTCCTTGATTTTAGCATTACATGATCACCATATATTTTAAACATATAAAAGTTGTGTAAGTAAGTGGACTAGTCATAGTCATGAGTCATAAACTCACTCAGACTTTTACATTAGATTTGTGTGTGTTTGCAGGCTTTGTGCTGCAGTATTCTGTGGATAATACAGAAGAGTGGAGAGATGTGTTCATTAGCTCCACTGAGCGCTCTTTCAAGCTGGATAACCTCCGCTGTGGCACCTGGTATAAGGTCAAGCTAGCTGCCAAGAACAGCGTGGGAGCTGGTAGGATAAGTGAAATCATTGAGGCGAAGACTCATGGCAGAGGTAAGAAAGATTTTGATATATTGATTAATATAATCAAGAAACTCATGTAATGTCTAGAATGTGTAGGCTGTCTAGACAGAAGCATCTATGTAAGTTTCCTTCTCATGTAGATAGTTCCGCACAGTAGGGAGGACTTATTAAGCAATACAAAACCTTGAGGTCCAAATCCTTCCCTGTCGTCCCTACAGAGCCGCAGTTCAACAAGGACCAGCCCCTGTTCACCCACATCAACTCCACCCATGCTCGGCTCAATCTGCAGGGTTGGAGCAGCGGAGGTTGCCCCATCAATGCTGTGCTGCTTGACTTCCGGCCCAAAGGCACCTATGCATGGCAAAACGTACGCACCAATGGCACAACCGATGTCTTCCTGGCTGAGCTGCGTGAAGCCACTTGGTACGAGCTGAAGATGAAGGCCTGCAACAGTGCTGGTTGTGGCAACCAGACCTCCCAGTTTGCCACACTAGACTACGATGGCAGTGAGTTCGCCAATCAGAATCCATTTACAATTATGTGATCAATTCTGAGTACATTACTGCTTTTTAGGTGAGAATAAGTGTGTGTGTGTGTGTGTGTGTGTGTGTGTGTGTGTGCCCATGGACTCCTGTGATGGATTGGCATCTCATCCAGGGTGTATTCCCAGCCCCATTCCCAACAGCATTGAAATAAGGCTCGATTGATCAGAAAATAACACTAACAATATGTTAATAAGAGCTGCAATATCAAATCTCCTCGTGTTCTTTTATGAATTAGCAGATCTTCAAGATCATTTCATTTTTGTGCTGTTTCTGCCAAGGTACCATTCCTCCAATTAAGTCTGCACGTGGGGAAGGCGATGATGTAAAGAAGTTGTTCTCCATCGGCTGTCCTGTCATTCTAGTTACATTGGGCATGGCCCTCCTCTTCATCATTCGAAAGAAGCGCAAAGAGAAGAGGCTAAAGAGACTTCGAGGTGAGGAAGAGGGTGATGAAGGGAGTGAAGTATAGATATATGGAAGTATATGGAGAACAGCAGATAGAGAAACGTTTAAATAGGATTAAATTGGAAAGGTATTGGATACCCAGAATAAATATATTCACATTTTTTCTACTCTGCTTCTACAGATGCTAAGAGTTTGGCTGAAATGTTGATCAGGTAAGAATATACTGCTCCAGCATAATCATAATCTGGCCAAGAGCAGGATTAATACTTATTTGTCTTTGTGTGTATTTATTTATTTGTGTTTGTGTGCGTGTGTGTGCATGTGTGTGTGTGTGTGTGTGTGTGTGTGTGTGTACGTTTAACACCTGGAGCAGTAAGAACAATCGCAGTTTTGACACCCCAGTGAAGGGCCCACCCCAGGGCCCACGTCTGCACATAGATATACCACGTGTACAACTGCTTATTGAAGATAAGGAGGGCATCAAACAGATTGGTCTGTCATTTCACTGTTTAATCTGTGTGTGTATATTCTAGCAAGCCTTGTATGATTTTGGTTGAATTATCTCTGACTTTCTTCTATCATGTGTATTTAGGTGAAGACAAAGCCACCATTCCGGTGACAGACACAGAGTTCAGCCAATCAGTAAACCCCCAGAGTTTCTGTACAGGCGTGTCTGTGCACCATCCTGCCCTTATTCAGAACACTGGACCCTTAATTGACATGTCTGATATTAGACCAGGAACCAGTAAGTTCCTTGCTTTACCCAATATATTCTTGAAGCAATTTCCTAGTTATTTATTTCATGTATAAACATTTTCCCCATATACTCATTCTATTCCCAGATCCAGTGTCAAGGAAGAGTGTTAAGTCAGCTCACAGTACAAGGAACCGTTACTCAAGCCAGTGGACCCTGACAAAGTGCCAGGCATCCACACCTGCCCGCACCCTGACTTCTGACTGGCGTACCGTCGGCTCCCAGCACGGTATCACTGTAACAGAGAGTGACAGTTATAGTGCCAGTCTGTCCCAGGACACAGGTAAACAAACATTTACATCATCTAAATACAGCCACAGTATAAAAGAATGGCCCTTACCTTAAACTCTACCTTAAACTTAAAATCTTCACATGCTGTAATTGTCTCGAAGCTTTGATAAGTAGTGCAATTTTAAACCTACAGTAAATAGCTGAACAGGCTGGTGAATTGTTAAACCATATTAAACAGTTTAAAATGTCAGCAGTTTTTGTGTAAAAATAAATAAATAAATAAATAAATAGAATAAATAAATAAAAAAAACCTGTTCTTCATGCTCAGAAAACAGTATTTAAATGATGGAAGATTATTCAAAATTATTTAACAACTCTGTGTTTGGGGAAAAGGTGTGTGCTAAAATGGAATAACTATCAAAAGTATACTTAAATCCTACAAAAATACCATTAAATATACTTCAGTATACATATATAACACTGTAGTGTATATACAAATCTATTTTATATACAAGTACAGAACGTACAAACAACACCTTTACATGCATGAAAGTAACCGTGTATATATATATATATATATATATATATATATATATATATATATATATATATATATATATCTTTTTAAAAAGCGTATTAAACCACTTCCCATGGCACGTTACTATTAAGGCCATGTGCTTGGACCCAGAATAAGGCACATACTAGAAAGATAAACAAGAAAATGGCAGCGGTGGAGATTATTAATACTATAATATTCCACTAAGAAGAAAAATGACTTTTCCTTTAAAGAAAAGGACGTTAGGTCAGTGATAAATGTATGAAAATTCATTATTTCATCCCGAGGGTCATGGTGAATCCAGAGTCTGTCCTGGAAACACTGGGAGGATGGGGGTTGTTGGGCGGAGGGGAAGCACCGTGGAATCCCAGAGCACCATGCACACACACTTATTTACACCTAGGGGCAGTTTAGTGTTTTCACTTCACCTGCCAGTGTGTTTTTTGGAGGTGAGAGAAAAGCAGAGAGGCCAGAGGAACCCCATGAGAGCTTGCGGAGAATGTGGTCAATTCTGCACAGGAAGAAAATGTATGGAAGAATCAAATCTAAATAAAAGAAAAAGTTTTAATTTGAACTGTAATGAAATGAAATATTTTATAATATAGTACCTATAAGCATATTTTATAACTCGTATGTAATATTGTACATTTTAAAAGAACTCAACCATGCCACATGGATCTGTGGCCAGGAACCTAGGGAGCAAAACAGGTCATGCTCGCGGCATGGGAGGGATAGCATATAGCATACGCTTCCCTGTCAATCACTATCTGGTGTCTGTCTGTGAGCTCATGTACGTGGAAGATAGCTCTTTCGTCATGTTTTACACTGACCTGTAATGCAGCGTAAGCAGTAATGAAAAGATGTGCTTGACTGCCTTTACTTGTGTCAGAGGAAGCATGTGTTAGCCTTCACTCTGGTTGGTGGTTGTCGTATGATAGGGCAGAGCTGGCTAGTGGCTGGTAATTGACAAGTGAACAAACTGGGGAGAAAATGGTGGGAAAGTATTGTTAGATACTTAAATGCAAGTACCTAATGTATATAATGTATAAAAATTAAACTACATTTGAACTAAAAATATATTTTATAGGAAAGAATGAGTGGATTTATTCTTTCTAGGGTTTTTAGGCTTGTGTCTAATGACTTTAGTATACAGTTTTTTTTTTTATGCTAACTGGTAGTTATATGCTTCCATTACATTAATATGTGTATATTTGAATTTTTTGGATTCTGTTTATTCACCTCCAGCATCATTAAACCAGCTGTTAATCATTTTGTGTCTTCCCCCCGCAACCCTGCCTTATGTCTCAGACAAGGGCCGTAACAGCATGGTTTCGACCGAGAGTGCTTCTTCTACATATGAGGAACTGGCTCGAGCTTACGAGCACGCCAAGCTGGAAGAGCACCTGCAGCATGCTAAGTTTGAGATCACAGAGTGCTTCATTTCAGACAGTTCTTCGGACCAGATGACCACAGGTACTAATGAAAATGCTGACAGCATGACATCAATGAGCACGCCATCCGAGCCAGGCATCTGCCGCTTTACAGCATCTCCACCAAAACCACAAGACTATGACCGTGGCAAGAATGTAGCGGTGCCGATTCCACACCGTGCCAACAAGAGTGAGTTCCTATCAGAGTTGTGCTACTACATATTTCTTTGCATGTTCTATGTAAACATAACTAGTACCCAGATGAGCATGGGTTCCCTTCTGAGTCTGGTTCCTCTCAAGGTTTCTTCCTCATATCATCTTAGGGAGTTTTTCCTTACCACCGTCGCCACCGTCTCGCTCAATAGAGATCAATTCACACACTTAAAATCTGTAAGCTGTGTTTATATATTTCTGTAAAGTTGCTTTCAGACAATGTCCATTGTTAAAAGCGCTATACAAATAAAATCGAATTGAATTGAATTGAATAGTAGTGAAGGAAAACTAGAAATTAAGGACATAAGTATAGGATTGTTCAGGTAGTGTCCATGGGACCCTGGATCTTTAAACAATTGTGTTTTAGGTGAAGTATTCATTCAAGAGGTTTTGTGCATACATGTACATTTGGATTTACAGAACAAGAGCAAGGTTTCCACTGCAATGAGATGGGTTTTTGTTTTTTTAAAGGTATGCTATTCAGCTAATGATTTTTACTTCTGACTTCTTTTACCCTCTCTTCCCAGGTGAGTACTGTAATCTCCCACTTTATATGAAGACAGAGCCATTCTTCCGCAAACAAGCTGAGCTGCATGACCCATGCCCAGTGGTGCCGCCACGTGAAGCTTCTATTCGAAGTTTGGCAGCTCGTGCCTACCACACACAGGGCCGCCACATGACATTAGACCCATCCAAACAACAGGCCCTGACGCTCAGCCACGGTGGCTTAAGTAGCCTAACCAGCTCAGGAGCATCAGGCCCAGCCTCCAGCACCACCACAGGTGGCTCTAGCATCAGCTCGGGCACATCTACATTGCCCCAGAGGACTCTTACCATGCCCAGCTCCTCCTCCACCTCCTCAGCCGGCCAAAGCACTGGAGCTGCTGGAGCTGCAGCTGGCGCTGTGGCCAGTTCTGGCTCCACAGGGGGAGGTGGCGTGAGCAGCAGCTCCAAGGTCGGTGGTTCAAGAGACTCTCTGCTGGAGAGCAGCTCATCTGGATTGGGCAGACTGCAGAAGCAGAGTGCTGGGGCATATTCAAAATCCTACACACTGGTGTAGGTGCTGTTCTCCCTCCTCCACACACACAAAAACATATATAATTGCATACATTGAGATACATTTAGTGTCTGCCTGGCACAAGGTGATGAATGAACTGTGCACTGACTGGACTTATCCACCACAGGGGTCTCTTTCGTACTGTCCCTCTTGTTCTTTCTTTCTCTCCCTTGCTCCCATGTCCACCCTAACCTATTTTTCTCTATGTGTTCTTCCCACCCCCTCCTCCCCTCTTTTTCACATAATATATTCCTCCTTTGGCCATCTGTCTTCAATTTTACTATGCCAAACCTATATATTTTTTTCTCTTTTTCTTCTTTTTGTTCACGTTGATTTCTTTTTCCACTGAAGACACCTTGGACCTTATGCACAATTTACATTTGATGTGCACTTGTTAATTTGACTACCTGAGAGTAGGAAAATTCAACAGTTTTCAAATATATATTGTTTCACACTAATATGTCTAGATGTTTTTAAGGAGATAAATATGATTCTTTTTTTTTAATGTCTCTTGCAAAAGAATAAGC
The DNA here is from genome assembly GCF_001660625.3 of Ictalurus punctatus. Taxonomy (NCBI): domain Eukaryota; kingdom Metazoa; phylum Chordata; class Actinopteri; order Siluriformes; family Ictaluridae; genus Ictalurus; species Ictalurus punctatus. The sequence continues at coordinate 4,739,215 of NC_030432.2, forward strand.
ATATTGCGATGCGTTGCCTCGGAAAGTGCTTATGCATAAAAGAAAAGCAGGCTTGGTGTCTTTTTCCCTTCCTAGTCAGGCTGGTCTGGACGAGTCCGTGATCGTGGCGTATGCTGATAAAGTTAAGTATTTGGATTTTTTTTGTTGTTTTTCATACAGCTGATAAACACAGTACAAACTGTTAATGACTATTTTAAAAAACAAAACTGAAAAAGAAAAACTGGAGCCATTTCACGGAAGATGGATTCCACCCCCCACCCCACCGCCATTATTTATTTATTTATTTATTTATTTTTACATTTCTAGACTTTTCTCAGGCCTTTCGCATGTGGGTCTGTCTGAGTGTGCATGTGTGTTTATATATGTAAGTATATATGTACACATGTTATAGGCACACATCGTCAGAAGGCCCAAACATTTGGGTTGGATCTTTGGGGACAGAAGAAAAAACAAACAGGGGTGTAAAGCTTTTCCCCGTATTCTGCTCTGATTCAATATTGAGTTATAGCTCTTACTGTCAAGCGATAGAGAAAATGGAAAACCAATAAACTAAAAACAGTGAGTTGAAGAGGTGGACAGACCATACAGAAAATTAATTATAATATGTGTCCAGAGTTAATACTATATATATATATATATATATATATATATATATATATATATATATATGTTTTTTTCTCTGCCACCTGTCCCCCAACGCTCTAAAACCCTTAACTATGACTATGTAAGGATGGTTTCTGTACTGATGTCTGTTTTCTGTGCTTGATTCAACCCCCCACCCCACTGTAAACATCTCACAGCTTTTTATGGATGGACAGAGCATAAGTGTGTGGGGAATTGAAAGATGAGGGGTCAGAAACACAGAGAATGGCAAGTGTATGTAATGGCAAGATATCCGTTGATGCCATTTAGCATTTCCGTAGTTAGTACTGGTTTGTCCCTCCACCAGAGAGCTGTATTCACCCACGTCTGCAGACATGGACAGGGATGAATGCAGTGAAGGGTGGAGGCAAACTGCATGGGAAGAACTGATAATGCTTCTCTCTCTCTCTCTCGTGTCCTTTAAACGCCAACCAAACCTTGTACAAGGCACATTTCACACTGCACAAAATGAATTGAACCAAAAAGTAAAAAAAAAAAAGAAAGCAAAAAACAAAACAAAACAAAAAGCATTGGCTGATGGGCCTGTAGAGCTGAACATGTACTGGTCAATATTCTTTCATTCACTGGTCTGAAATACAGCAGTGGAATTGCCAAGTGCATGTAAAAACACATGGTGCAAGTGCTAAATAAATGATTAGATAATTATATAAAATAATTAGTTTTAAAACATTTTGTGTATCACATCCAGATCACATTTTTCTCTTTTTATTTATTTATTTTTTAAAATGTTTACATTGGATCAAACATCCAGAACTCATTATATTATTGCAGCTCTACAGCTCTGTCCTTTGGCTCAATTTGCACCTCACAGCTCAGTTTAGCAGCTCACATCTACAAAAAAAAACGTTGCCCCCAACCCAAAATACACGGCATGTCCAGTTCACTTCCTGCAGTTGGGTCGGTTCAGGGTCAAATCGCTCTCCCGCTGTAGTGGAACTGCATTTGTAAACGGCATCTCACAGACACGCGCTGACTTTTTGTTTTGGTACAATTGCGACTGCTGTGTTCTCAACTGCCTAAACGAACCACGCTGCGGGGGGGAAGGAACGTACCAGGGTTTATTTCACATGGACTAACACTCCATATGTGAAAGTACCCTTAATTATCTCTTTAATTAGATCATTACCTAATTATCTAATTAGGTAATTGTCTAATTAGATCATTAGATAATTACCTAATTAATTATCCCTCTCCTTTATCTACCTGAGTCCCAAAGCCACGCCCAACTTAACGTTCACAAATTCTATTCTAAAAAAAAAAAACTATTCACTGACTTCAATGGACAAAACACTACATCAGGGCTCCTGCAATACAGAAAAGAAAAAAGAAAATATATTACAATGTTTCTTCACAAAATATCTATCTATATATATATATAGACATATATATAGATATAGATATACATATAGATATATATTTCTATTTAAAGATAAAGTGAATATATAATTGATTAGAACAGAAATATGTCATATCTAATTGAATAAAGAAATGAATAAATATATATATGTATATATATAAAAAAAAGATTTGAAGACAATCGCTCAGTGGGAGGAGCAGCAGAACAAAAGGAGAGATAAACGGGTAACAAATGTTACACCAAACAGAAATACACGTGTGTTAAGGATAGCGAGGGGTCGACTTTGGAGTCACTTGTGATTAGAAGCTCCAGTGCTGCTCGGAAAGTTTGCTATTCAGGAATCGAAATGAAAGGGATCGGTGATTATCTAGAATGATTTAGAATCAAAATCAAATCTGCAGTCCAATATGTAGTCAGATGTTTAGGTGCATTAGTATATCCACATGTCATTTATTATCACAGAGGTGTCTTAAAGGCCAGTGGTAGTATCAATAACAGACATGATTGCACACAATTTAATATACTTAGAGCATGGATCAAAACTATGCCACTGAAACTAATCTGGTGAGGACTTTCACATCGTAGCCCCAGGATGAAAACATCTTCAGAGCTCTATTTACAAAATAAATCATTATTGCTGCCTTTCAACACTTGTTCAGTGTGTAGACTATTAGAAAAATTAACGGATATGTTAACTTATGTATTGACCAAATTCACCATGTTTCTGTCGTGGCACGCAGCCTTTTCCCTACACACCAAATTGTTTTAAAATTGTTATCATTATTGAAAAGTGGAATTCAGATAAGGGGAAATAATGTAATGTTTTAATTATGGCCAAGATTTACACTTCGATTAAGTCCTCGTTCATTTTATTAAGTCGTCAACAATAGTAAACTGATACCAAGGCTCAAGAGATAATGCTTGCAGTAAAAACAAACAAAACACACACACACACACACACACACACACACACACACACACACACATTATGTGGTCCACTCTGCAGCTGCTTTAAGGGATGTTAAGTAGGATTAGAGTATAAAATATACTTTGAAAGTATAAGATGAGGAAAATAGTAAGCTGTTGGAAGTGATGTAATCAGAACGTAATTTGATAACTCGCATAAGGATAACTCGTGAAGAAGTGATCACTTAAATTACAATCCAGACATTGTTGTTTGAGTGAAGCTGAACCTCGGGTTTGCTTAAAGGTGTGTACACTGTTTGTCTACTCCAATCCCACCACAGAATATATGTGTGGTGGCTGGGAAAACCCAACAACAAACAATTATGGAAAAAAAAAAATCTTGTTTTTCTCCCAATAACATGCTTTGACTTAAGAGAATATAGTTTACCAAAAATGACATGGAGGTCTTTTAATTTAGCATAATTTTGCCCTGGCTGTCTGTCTGCCTGTAAAGATCAGGCTGGTTGGATCTTGTTGGTTGGGGAGCCGGTTAAACAAACACAGTCAGTCTGTCTAAAACCTCGCTATAGTTAAGTGTGGTTCTCGCACAAAATGAATGTCAGACTTTGATCAGATTGGATAGTTATGTTCCAGAGCAAAACGGTCATTAGCTTAATCAGTTCTATTTATAATAAGATACTGGCTGTCAAACTGTCGTGCACTTGTGCCTTCATGTCATCATTAAAACAAAGAAGTGTGCTTACACACTATGTACAGATGACAAAAGACGAAGATTGCTCTAAAATGTTTAAATAAACTAATAAAAAGGTATTAATTAAAAAAAAAACATTTAAACCAACATAATAGAAGTGGTTGAATTTGCTCACTAATGTTAGTGTGAACAGAGATCAGTTGTGTGAAGTGAAGACAATGAGGCTTGTGTTAAAATGCTGAGTGACGTTTACCCCGGGTAAAGAGACAGAGACAGATGTGAATGATGCTGAGACAGATGTGAATTTCATATTGCAAACTAATGGGTTCTTTAAAATTCGGCTGTAGATAAGGTTATAAATGTAGACATGTTGGGCGTCATGCACTGGAATTTGGAATTATATGTTTAAATACAAAATGTTTCACTCGTGGGGGTAACCAAACTTATTTGTGGTCAAGATATGTGCAATACCATACCAATTTCAGTTCAGGTAATATTTTCACAACTTATTTTTCAAAAATGTCCCAATTTGACAATGCGAAGGGTTTTCCCAGGCTGCCACACAATTAATTCAATTCAGCTTAAAGTGTTCCTCTCATTGTTGCACAGAAAACCACAAAGGTATGTATATGAAGGTCTCATTAAGACTGTGCCAATCTCTCTGTGGACATACAGTATTCATACTTGTTCAGACATTTCATGCACTTTTTTTTTTTAATAATAACTGTCTAACCACTTTGGAAATACTCAAAATGGACTGATATGACTTCCAGCTTTTCATTTTAATATTTATGGTCTCCTGTTTGGTTTGTCTTATTTTCCTATATGTGATTGCTTCTGTTGAGAAATGCAGTTGTTATGCAGTGGGGCAGGCCTGTTTAGCCAGTTGAAATCAGGGATCCTGTAGTTCCCAGTAATCACAAAAAAAGCTGTGTTGATATTGGGTGGAGTCAGGAATCAATCCCCATCCACCCTGTTTGGCCAATTTCCTCAACCAATCAGATTTCCTGCTTTACCCAGGCCCCTCCTGTCAGTACAATTTCTGCAAATAATGACTCTTGTATATAAGAAAGTGTTTTGTATAAATAACGACTATTTTCGACATCTCCAGAAAAAAAAACAGGGCACAATTGAGAAAAAAAAAAAACAACTCTGTTTAAAGATCTAACTTTAAGTGTTAGGGGATTAAAAATAATAAAATATATAAAATGTAATAAAAAAAAATAGCTTACAATTATTTTATGTTTTAAGGGGTGTGTGTATATATATATATATATATATATATATATATATATATATATATATATATATATATATATATATAGACACACTGTCTTTTAACAAGGCTTTAATGGCTTTATTAATGGTTTAACTGTTAATTTAAGTAGGTTTTGTTTTGGGGGTTTTTTTGTTTTGTTTTTTTAAACGTTTGGCTATCTTGAAGAAAAATGGTATTGCATGCACTGAACAGTTTGCTGAATATAAAAAGATAAGGGAAAAGGAAGTGAAAATAATTAAAAGAAAATGTTTGGATTTTTTGTTTGTTTGTTTGTTTTTTAACTGCAGATAGAATTCCTAAAACTTTATGGGGAAAATGCTTCAATTTCCAATTGCTTGTGTTTAACTGTACAGTTTTTTTTTCTATAAATCAAAACAAAACAGAAAAGTACTCCAACACCTGGGCAATAAAACTATCTTTCTATGACTTGGTTTGTGGTTTGACCTTCTATTAATGTACACTGCAAGATGATGCTGGTTATGAATATATAAGGAATTGCTCAAACTTGGATAATGAATTGAGTAAAGATACCATATGCCCTCAGTCATTCTCAGTTTGTACGTTTACATGGACAACAATATTTCGATATTAACCCGATTAAGATGATACTCTGATTAAGAAACTAGCATATAAACAGCGATTACTGATGACCTTAATCCGGCTAAAGTCATACTCAAAGTAATCACAAATGGAATTAAGACATGTGGAGTACTCCTGTTTTAGTCACATTATCGATGTGCATTATAGACATGTACACACCTTAAATCACACTATTAACTACACACGTAACTATTTCTTCCATTAGCCATACCACAACAGCCATGGTCTCATATTGGGGTCTCAGAGACCCCAATTTAAATCTTGGGTACGGGGCAGTTTTATGGAGAAGCTGGGTGGTATCTGTCAGCCTCACATCTGGGTACCACTTCCAAGCCAACAATTAAGTCAAGAGGGCAAATCCTGCCATGAAACTGGGCCCGGTTCCTGCCATGAGCAGAATACACCCAGAATTCCTTATGTCATTCAGCCATGCAGCTAACCCCATTCCAGTGCAAACTAGGTCAACAACCTCCCCTGTTCCTTTAGAATGCCAGTCCCTCTGACTCCCCTGCCATCGACGACTGGTACAAGATTAGTGAACAAGACTACTGTGGGAGGTCGCACACCGGCACCTAAAACAAGCAACCCATATTAACACAGAATCCACGGACAGATGTTGAAATGCCATGCCTTAGTATGAACCCGGAGATAGAGTATGGCTGTCCACAAAAGATATCAAGGTCATTCATGGATGCAGGAAACTCACCTACTGCTACATTACATTGTCCATTCAAAATTCTACAACACACCAACAAAGTCACATACAAACTCAACCCACCCTAACTCCATCAACCCTAGCCAATAACATGCTCCCAGCTCCCAATGAGAATTTATTTTGCCTGAAAATACTGCATTATTGCGAGAAAATATCGTGTTTATGAGAAAATATCGTGTTATTACGGGAAACATATCTCGTTTTAAGGGGAAAATAACGAGTGGTTAAGTGGAAATATCGCGTTATTACGAGAAAAACATTACGTTAGTGAGAAATGAGAAGGTCCTGTAGTTACGATCTCGCGCCTGTAGATGGCGCTTGAATACAAACTGGTGAATAAAATTTCGTACACTTAACTCTTACTGTCTCCTACACCTTTATCTCCTCATTCTCAGAACTTCTAAGACATCTGAAATATGAAACGTACTATAATATACTATCAAAAAACTCTATGTTTTGAATAATGTGAGACGAATAGGCAAATTGCACCTGATGTTTCCTAACTATCTAATAAAAAATGATAGCTGAACACGAAATGACGTCTAACACTTTATCAAATTACTCAATATGGAGAAAAATGATTTTAAAGGTTAAATAATGGCTCTGTGAATTGACCTGAGAGAACTAGGCTATTATGTCTAGGAAAATTGCACTCTCATTATTTCCTATTATTTCCTTATTCTCAATAAAGGTATACAAATCTGGCAATTGCATACGAAACTATGTGTAATATCCCATCAAAACACTTTAAAAGAAGAAATTTGACATTAATGGACCTGTGAATTTCACATTTGAGACTTTTGGATGCAGGCAAAGTGCTTATTTACTATAAAGCTTATTTCCTATACCTTTAATTCCTCATATAAATACATCTGACAATTGCATTTCAAACCAAGTTCAAACATAAGATACCACCAAAAAAAAATTACATGACCATTTTTAAAAAGTTTTATTTTTTTAAATAGAATAATGGCACTGTGAACATGGAATGTGAGAATATCTGCCCTTTACCTATTTGCTATGGACTTTTCTCTGGGCTTTTAAGACATCTCAAGCTTCTGGTTATAAATAATATAGCAGACTATCAGAATCCATTAGTGTCAGATAATCCCCTGCCTATAATAAAGGTTAAATGTCAGTTTTAAGTTCTGAGACACTTTACATTTAAACTGGGAAGGTATTTAAAATATCACAAGGGGACCTACACAATAGTAGGCAGGTGGTTTTAATGTTATGGCTGATTTGGTGTAGGTTAATGTTATATACACAGAGACTTATACTTCGAACGCTGCACATAATCTAAGACTAATAATAAATGGATAAAACGTGTTGTTTAGCAAAGCAAAACATAAAGAAAAGAAAAATATGAAATCAAGTGGAAATCGTTATGGGATTGAGCAAATCAGAGGCAAACTGTATCCTTAAAGATTTAATGGAAAGGAAATGGCGAGAGGAACGGAGTGAGTAAATCATAGAGAGCAATTATTACAGAATAAACCCAACAGTGAGGAGAAAGGAAATAATAAAAATAAGCGTTTTGTTCATTTTAAAAAAGCGGTAATCGTGAAGAATGCAGAGAGAAAGAAACTGAAAACCGCATAATTAATGTATGTAATAAAGTACAATAATGAACGAGAAACACTGAACGTGAGGCTAAAGGAAACGGAGAAGAGTTTAACATAATCCTGAAGAAAAGAAAAGCGTAGAGTGCCTTAAAAACGGAACTGATTAAAATATTGTACTATTTATTTATTTATTTATTTCTCTCTCTCTCTCTCTCTCTCTCTCTCGTGCCTTTTCTTCTTTTTTTTTTGTTTTAACGGCGGTTGGCAACCAACTTAAGTTGCATTACCGCCACCTACTGGACTGGAGTGTAGGCAGCAGTTCGTGTTCGAAATCGCGTTCTCTCAAATTTATTCTAAGCGAAATTAGTACACACTCCAGATCAGTGGGTGGCGCTAATGAACAAAGTTGCGAACAGCCGTAGAAGAACAGAAGCATAAATAGCATTGTATTGCCAGCAGCACGGTTTGAACGTGTGAGACGCGGCGGCGGAGACGGCATTGTAGGACCAGCAGCGCGGTTTAGACCTGTGAGACGCGGCACTTGTATTAAGATCTGAAGGAATAATGGTGGACGAGAAGTTAACTATAGAAAGACAGATTTCTAACGGCGAAGCGCACTGCGATGAACTTTTCGTTTCTAGGCATGCGAAGAGTAAAGATGTTCCAGAAACACTCCTGGAGAAATTCAAGAGGATCGTCAAGGCAAATCTACTGGTGATATTGACTGTAGCTGCTGTAATAGCTGGCGTTTGTATTGGACTTGGAGTGCGACATGCGAACCTCACCCAAATCCAGATCATCTATTTTGGCTTTCCCGGGGAACTGTTGATTCGCCTGCTGAAAATGATCATCATTCCTCTGGTGGTGTGTAGCCTCGTGTCCGGGGCTGCCAGCATCGACCCGAAAGCTCTGGGGAAACTGGGAGGCTGGGCCATGCTGTTCTTCTTAGTGACCACGCTCATTGCATCAGCTATCGGTGTTATTATGGCGTTTATCATAAAGCCTGGTTCATCTGAAGGCGCCAAGCCGAAAATGATCACCACTGTTGAAACTCTACCTGAGTCCAAGGAGGTGATTGACTCGTTTTTAGACCTAATAAGGTAAGTCAGCTAGTTTGACGTGTTTCTAATTGCCCGTCTGTGTTAATGGGTTTAGACTCTTTAGAGAGAGGGAATGGGAAGGCAAGGTAACACCTTCTGTCTCCTCATTTATTAATCAGAGAACTCCAGCTAATAGTCTGTTTCAATTAAATTACGAAACAAAACGTCACTACAAAACATTATTTAATACATTATTTAATATTCGTCGTCGGTAGGGTCACACGTGTGTAAGATTCCAGTAGACGCGTCAGTGATGTTAATAGTGGCGCGTGGTTGCATCAGATACCTGACGTGTGAGGTTACTCGTGACGTCACGGAAGCCGGAACTCCGTGTGGCACGTACGTGCGTGGCCAAAAAAAAAAAGAAGGAAAAAAAAGACTGAGCGGTGGTACGAGTATAGAGAGTGAATTCCGCGAAAACAAGAAATAACGCGTCTGAAATGTTGTGATCGACTGTTAACACGTGTGTCCTCTCACATCCTCACTCCAGACATCAAACATCACTCCAAGTCCTGCCATACCTGTCCACTGACCTGTCCAAACTGTCCCTGTCTTCTCAGCAGCTATCCAAGGCTTCAATAGGGGGTCATTCATTCATTCATTCTCTTTTACCTTCTTATAGTTATGGTTCTTAAGTGGACGCAGTGTCGGCTGCAAATAGACTAGGACTAACTAGCTTATGGTTTACCAGATAAAATGATATAATAAAATAAAAATATTTGTACAGAAGTGTCCACATTCAACCAGAATGTTCGTTTATTGGTGTTCTTGTCACTTTAATTTCTCCAACAAATCCCCCCTTGAAGTTGGGAAAGGCGTCAAGGCTTTTATATACCTTCAGGCTTTGCTTAGTGTGTTTCCTTGGATTCGAAGTCGGGTACGTATAAATGTCGGGAAAACCGATGTCCATGGAGTTCAGGTTCCTGGGCAGGTTGTAAGGGTCAGTGCTGAGACCAACTGCCTTTAATTTAATCTGATGATAGTTAGTTATACTAGCGTTTTCGCAGCTTCATCTATTAAAACCAGCTGTTTTGCTGGGTGTTTTCCGGCTCAGTCTGGTCGAGGGGGCATGTTCCAACGAGAAAGTGACGTCAATGTGTACTCTCTATAGAGAGAACAGCCTGGAGGTATGAGGAGCTGCCTGCTTAAAATAAAGAAAAGTGGGTGTATCTCGGATTTAGGCAGTGAACACTTTGTTATAAAATGTTGTAACAGTATAATACAGCAGAAACCGGATTTGTTTTGAAGTAAGTGTATTAAAGAAAATACGAAAGCATTTGTTGCTGAGGATGAATAATAAACAAAAGATTTTAGCTTTGCTTTCAAGGAGTACCTTCCTTTTTCTAAACAAAAAAGAAAGAAACTACACTTTCCTACCTTCTGTCCTAACTATGAAAAACAGGAGAGAAGGTTTGTGTTCCCCAAAAGTAAGTCACTTACCCATATAGATCCCGTACAGCTGTAGAGCATACCGTCACCATTATTTACATTTGTTATTTAAGTGCAACATGACAATGTTTGGTATTAAGGTTCTACCAAAAAAAAAAAACCTCACGTAGAATATTTTCATATTCAATTCCGTTTTATTTGTACAGCGCTTTTAACAGTGCGCATTGTCCCAAAGCAGTTTTACAGAAATATATAAATTCATAAAATAGATTTTAAGTGTATGAATTTATCCTTAACAAGCAGCCAGAGGTGACGGTGCTGAGGGGAAAACTCCCTGAGATATGAGGAAGAAATCTTGAGAGGAGTCAAAAGGGAACCCGTCCTCATCTGGGTGACACCGGGTAGTGCGATTATAAATGAATGAATGAATGAATGAATAAATAGATGCATCCCTTCTATAAATGTGCTAATACTACATGCTGAAATAGTGCAGTTGTGTAACCAGGAACATTTCATTAGCTACTACATGAAGTCTGTTTTGTTGAACTTCATTGTTCACTGATTGAGACTTGAGTGCTAAACTGTTTGTGGTAATTGTTAAAAATAAAAAATAGTGAATCGCTGACGACTGGTGCTTTCAAACCATTGATTGCTTTTGGCTAATTCACGCCTGCACCCTAAGTGGCGCAACCCAGTATTCAGCTGATCAGCCTATCGTCTTTGACCGCCGGGAAGAGTCACTTAAATGTTGGCACAGAAGACCAGAACGCAAAACGTTAAGAAGCACAAACTTTTTCTTATTTCATGTGAATTCTACCCAGAAAGGGAGGCAGAAAGTTTGTGTGTTTTGAACAGCGCCATCAAGCTCTTTTAGTCTGACTGGAAAGTGGAATATAATGCAATGACAAAGTAGTGGGACAAAACCTGTTGTTGTGCAAGATAAATAAAAATAAGTTTGTTTTTTTTTTTAATCTAAAAATATAAGATGTGTGTGTATATTACTTTTAAGTTTTTCTAGTGGCTGTGAATTTTTTTTTTTTTTTTTTTTTTTTTTTTTTAATCAAAGTTCAGTTCTCAGACACCAATGTTAACAAGAACACAACATTTATTCTCTTCTCTCTTCCAGAATACTTGTCTTCTGTGTTTACACCGGTTTTTAAAACGGCTTTCTGCGTTGTGTAGTGACATATTTCTTACCTTGGCAATATTTCTGAGATGATAGAAGGCTGTCCTAGTAATATTATCTACATGAGCATCAAATGAAAGACTGGAGTCAATAATCACACCAAGGTCTTTTTACTGCTGCACATGATGAAACAGAAAATCCATCCAGAGTTACTGTGTAATCAGAAAGTTTACTTCTAGCTACACGTGGTCCTAGTACAAGTACTTCTGGTTTATCAGAAATAAGTAAGAGTAAGGTAATAAGCATCTTCCTGTTTGAAATGAACGTCTCATGTCAAATAAGACCTGAGCCAGGAGAGGGCCGTTTCCTTAATGTCAACAGCATTTTCTAGTCTATCAAGGTGACTAGTATGATCTATGGTATCAAAAGCTGCACTAAGGTCAAGTAACACAAGCAAGGAGACACAACCCTGATCAGAGGCCAGTAGGTCATTTACCGCTTTAAGCAGCGCTGTCTCTGTGCTATGATGAGGTCTAAATCCTGACTGGTACATTTCGTGAATGTTGTTCCTTTGTAGGTACGAGTATAGCTTATAGAGTATAGATTCACAAATTTCAATTTTGGGGTCTCGCACAATAAAAGTTATTCCCCTTGCATACTCAATGGCAAGCAAAATAAATTTAGGATCAGATTCTTGGTGTGACAAGCAGCAGATATTTATTTTGCCTTTATTTTGAGTGTCTCTTGTTGGAATGGAGCAAATCGGGCCTTGGAATGCAAATAAAGCCAAGTTAACACAACCCGAGGCAATACTTTGATCGGAGGCAACTCTGCGAGCAATTTTCAGTCGATCATCGTGACCTACTCAATGACTCATCAAAGAGGCTCGCCAACTCGTCACCAAGTCATCACTGGCAGATGTTTGGCATGCTAAATATCTTTTGTTCTGGTGACTCATGTCACGTGGTATGAAAAGTGTTGTTACTGGCAGTGACTGTGGCAACGAGCTACAGCCAATGAGAGATCAAGGCATGGGGCGAGGTCACGATGGGGAAGGGAAACGCTCTCTGTTGCGCACACACGCCCCAGCGTTAACAAATGAATAAATAGGTTAATAAACGAATAGATTAGGTGGATTATTTTGGACATCTACTAAAAATTTTAATATTCTTTCAGCTTTTTGATCAAGTACTATTAATATAGAACTATTAATTATGTTTGATTTAATATCAGGTTACTAACTGCATTGCAAGACTACTGGCAGATAAACATCATGGCATGAGAATAATATTATCGAGTGCTTCCACAACATTGCCCAAATTATCCATAATGTAATGTTGCCAAAATCTCGCGCGTGCTCTCTGGCTTTTCTGAGTATGTCAAAAGCATTTAACTGAACAGCAGGTGTTTGCATTCTTCGAAATGGAACAGGGAAGGACTGCAGAAGTTTAGTATTAAAAGAAGTGTTTAATTTGAAGGACATTGCAACAAATGCTGGTTTTGAACAGATTTAGGTTGTTTTCACACTTGTTTATTTCTGATTTGTGGCCTTTGCGGAAGGGTGAACACTGTTTTTTGAGCCCGGGAGCGGTCCAGAGAACCGATCTCTGGTCTTCTGAAATGGTGGTCTGGGGTTCACTTCAACCGAACCATGGCACGGTCCACGTCAGGTATGGAAGCTAATTGTGCTCGGGCCGCGTGCAGAATAATGTGATGGCTCAAATTTGTACATTCATATGACCTGCACTGTAATCATCTCCTGTCATCTCCTGTGTTTCAATATATTCCTGCATGAAGGCATGTTGTGCATCCAAAAAGTGCTTTGCTTTGGTCATTGCTGCTTGAGAAGTATTATCACTAGTATCACAGGACACAAAAACGTAAAAACGAAAAGGCAACTTGTACAGTATTGGTATGGTTTAATCTTAATTTGCCCCCGAGCCTTTCCATAAGAATTGCCAACAATGCAGGAAACACTTGACCATCAAAAAGCCCCTAGTAGTACATGGGCCTTTATATGCCCTTAGAAGGAAGCTGAAGGCACACTAAAGGGGTACATGGCAGCCATTCCGGGGCATCATAGCCGTTGAACGTGTCACTGGGGGCTCAAATGCACTATGGCCTTTATGAAAGGAGTGCCTTTAAGCAGAATGGTCATGCAGCTCCAACTGTGCTGTACCACTCTACTCCTCTTCATGGGCATTACTTGGAGGTATACACTTTCTCCACTGCCTGTTCCAATTGCTTGAGTGCAGAAGGTATCTACAAGATCTTGGTTAATTCCTTGGCAGTGAGGAACGGTGAAATAGATTATTGATTAATGATTAAGGATTAATCCTATAGACCCGTATGTTCTCGCGAATTCCAGGTCACTGCGAGAGCTCCATCGGTGAGCCGTTGAGAACCTGGTGGGCATGTCTAAGGAAAGATGGCTGTAGTTGGTTCTATGTACACTCCCCTATGATAAAACAAACATGTTCTGGGCAGGGTAGCAGTTTTACAGGATTATGCGTTTTATTTCATTCAACCAATGGTACTGTGTCTTTTTACATACCTCCTCAAATTCTGCCCCGAAGACACGTGTTCACTGTATGAACACAACTACCTTTTTTTTTTCTTTTTCCCCCCTTCTTTTTTTAATCATGCACTTGCCATGTGATACAAGTCATATGCACTTAACATCCAACCCATGCATAACACAGGCTATTCCTGTTAACTGTGTGTGGGTGAGTGTTACCAAAAATGCATCAGCATAGAGATTATGTAGAATTATGTGCCCATTATGATGATTAGAATCTCCAAAAGCAGTAGGAGCTCTTTTAATGAGGACTGTAAATGTCCTGAAAGGAATGTTGTTCTACCCCTGCAGTAATAAGTCAGGTTTCTGTGTACTCTGAGAACATTTTCTTTTAGTCTGTTGAATTGGTGAATTGGTACTTTGGACACGGTTGATTAATGGTTAGAGCAGAAACCTGTATAAACGTTAACCTGAGCAGCCACCTGAGGACACGCTGAATTCCAGACTCTAACCTCGTTGTATGTGATATTGTGGTGTTGTGTTTTTGCATGACCTCTATGCATAAATTGCTGCTTAGTATCCAATCATCATGTGCTTGTGTCCTAGCATGAACATGGCTTGTTGTTGTTGTTGTTGTTGTTGTTACCCATTGACGGCACGTTTATGTATCTTTACACTGGATGGGATATAAGCATGGCAAGGTGAGAGTGCTGAGTGCATGAAGGCGGGGTGGGATTGTTTAAGCTGGGGGTGTCGAATCCTGAAAGAACCGGTGTGGGTGCAGGCTTTCATTGCAATTACGCAGAAGGTTATTGAGCCTATTGAAAGCCAAGATCAGCTGATCAAACCGGTGGAATCAGAGGTCTCCTGCTTGATAGGAATGAAAACCTGCAACTATACCGGCCCTTTTTGCAGACGAGATTGGACACCCTGGTTTAACCAGATGATCAGGGCCTTTGCAGTTATTCTACGTCATAAGGTTTAGAACTTCAGAATGTTTCCTGTTAAACAAACAAAAAAATTTCTTCATGCAAATTCCCAGTAAGTAAATTTTATAACAAGACGTTCTTATTCTTAACTTGCAAAGAAAATTCAGTGTTTACTACTGTATGTTGGCTGTAAATTAGTTTGTATTCAGTTTTTGAAACCTTTTGCGCCTGTACATGCACTAAAGCTTCCAAAACTACTCCAAAGTTGAGTTGGGGTAAGATACACAAGAGTTTTCATCCATATGAGCTGCTGTTAGATGAATATCTGGAGAATCCCGTCCTTTTCATTGGTCTAACCTCTGTTGTTGTTCCTTTTTGGTTCTTACACAGGCCTTACAATTAATTAGTGTATAACTTTACTTTGTCCTTTCTAGAAACATCTTCCCCTCCAACCTGGTGGCTGCTGCTTTTCAATCGGTGAGTCTCTCACTCACACACTCATTCATGCATACACATCCACTCGGTCTTGCACACTCGATTAAAAGTCACATGCGCTCACTCGCACACTCATTCAGAATAATAAAGACTGGAAACGCTGTTTTTTTTGCATCAGTTAGATGTTCTGATGGTTTGATGTCCCCTCTTTTTCACAGTATGCGACTGGTTATAAGTTCATAAACATGAATTCCACCAACATTACTTTGGAAAAGGTAGTCTCTTTTTTAAAATTTATTTTTAAACTATAAACATGTAAGCTGTTTGTGCAGGCTATGCAGCCCACATGTGTGCTTGTGTCTAGGTTCCAGTGGGTAACAATGTGGACGGTATGAACATTCTGGGCCTAATTGTGTTTGCTATGGCGTTTGGTGTGGCCTTGAGGAAATTGGGAGCAGAAGGGGAGATTCTCATAAAGTTTTTTAACTCCTTCAATGAGGCTACCATGGTGCTCGTGTCCTGGATCATGTGGTAAATAAAACCAACCTGCTTTTTGTTGCTTATTGCTTGAAAATGCATGCCTATACTATATTTTTATCGCTTTGTATCAGTTCATGTAATGTGTTTTTTTTTTTTTTTTTAAATTCTCTCCAATGTTCTTTGCATTCTCACTGTGGGTGTAGTTATTTGTTTGCTAAATTTAGGTGATGTTCTGTAGGTATGCCCCGCTGGGTATCATGTTCTTGGTGGCTGCTAAAATTGTTGCGATGGAGGATGTAAAGGTCCTGTTTGCCAGCCTGGGGAAGTATATTGCCTGCTGTTTGGTTGGTCATGCAGTGCATGGCCTGCTCATCCTGCCATTAATTTACTTTGTGTTCACTCGGAAGAACCCCTACTCTTTTCTCATGGGACTGATCACTGCTTTGGCGACTGCTTTCGGAACCTCGTCCAGGTAAGAAATCAGAACCATTTGGCTTTTTTTTTTTATTTTATTTTTATTTGACTTGGGTGGTGGTGTTGGGTTTTTTCATTCTAGGTAAAATATGATGCTCCAATCAACACTAAATTTTCGGACTACTCCCCGTTATTTAACGTTTTACATTCTATGAATGTGGCTTTTACGATAGCGTTTCAGTTTACTGTGGAGCTCTTTTCGAAATGTCCTCGTTGGTTTTTGAGCTTTGTTTATATCAGTTAAAGCCTATTTTATTTTATGTTTAGTAGTTTCATTTGTATTTCGTTTTATTGATATGTATGTCAATTTTATAGCGGGTTAAATGAGTGTAATTGTTTAAAGTGATTGAATTTCGGAGTGTAAGATCCCGTCTTCTAAAGTGGGTAGTGCCTCACCTCAGTTATGTGGTTTTAGTTCTGCAACACTGCCTTTGATGATGAAATGCGTGGAGGAGAACAATGGCATATCCAAGCAGATCAGTCGCTTCATCCTTCCGATTGGTGCCACGGTCAACATGGACGGAGCCGCTTGCTTCCAGTGTGTGGCTGCTGTCTTTATTGCACAGTTAAATAACATTCCACTCAACTTTGTCCAGGTTATCACTATACTGTGAGTACAGACGTCCATCTTCTAATCAGTCTAAATGGGGAATACAAGCTATGAATCAGCATAAGCTTCTTTTATTCCATATTGTCCCTTTTCTTGTTTCAGGGTGACAGCCACAGCATCAAGTGTGGGGGCTGCAGGGATCCCTGCTGGAGGTGTGCTGACACTGGCGATCATCCTGGAGGCAGTGGGATTGCCCACTAATGACCTCTCTCTCATCTTGGCTGTAGACTGGCTTGTGTGAGTAAAATATGTGAAATTAGGGGGAGTCTGAAAAGGTGTCGGGAGAACTTATTAAATTAGAGTGAGCTTGTGATTTACAAGAAAGAGATGAAATAGGATTGGGTTATGTAAAAGGATGTGTGGAATAATAACCCCCCCCCCAATATGTTACTGCTTTTAGAGATCGCACTTGCACAATCGTCAATGTGGAGGGTGATGCTTTCGGGGCCGGGCTGCTGCAGCACTTTGTTGATCGCACTCACAAGAAAGAGGAGGTGGAGCTGAGTGAAGTACGTTTGGAAGAAGCTGAGCGTCCAATGAAACCAGAGCACTACTCTCTCATTGAGAATGGTGCTGAATTAGAAATCGCTGGTCCTCGGACCGCTGGAAGAGAGTCTGTAATGTAGACTAACACACAATTTGATTCATTCTTGCATCTGGTTCATTGTGAATCAACCTGTACTATATGGAATGGTCTGTAGTCTTATCCACGACGACTGTAGGATTTCGTTCCAGCCAACCAGGAGGCTTCATCTTCGTCTCCAATCAACTATCACGTGTACTTCCTATTTAGCTGGAATGAAGCCTGCAGCCATATCAGCCCTTCGTGGATAAGATTAAAGACCCCTCCTCTAAAAGAAAAGGGTAGGATTTGATTTTAAAAAAAATCTAAATATTTAATGTGTGCATTTCTCCATTCCTAGAGAAATATTTAGGATAGTAGTCTAAAATGTACTGTATATGAAAATATGCCAAAAGAGGACTTTTGTTAGGATATTATTTCAAAAAGGATTTTCATTATTAGATTACGCTGTAGTCCAAACTATTTATTTTTCTTTTTGGTGGTGGATTTTTTTTCAGACTTTACTCTTTAAATGGCTGGTCCTAGGTTTTAAAACCTTTTTCAATCTTCAGTCCGATGCCTTTTGTTATTTCCACAGTTAAACTATCAAGAGGTAACATTTAAATCTGTAGATCTTATAAAACCATAAATTATTTCATTTCGTTTTTTTCAGACACAGTTTGAATGTGTGTAATCTAGTCAAAACCTCGAACCTGATCTGTCTGGACAATTAGTTTGTCATTTTTATTTATATATTTATCACTCCTGAGTCAGTCCTGCTGCTTGAACACTTGTATGACAATCTTCTGGAATAAGGTATTTTCAGGTCTCCATTGGCTTTCAGTATGTTGCATAACAATGTGCTGGTTCTTATAATCTGTCAAATTACGATCGTGTTCCGTTTATCGTATCTTATTTTTAAGAATTAGAATTTAAAAATGTTAAAGAATTAGGGTCTATAAGAACTGAGGAGAGTTACTGATTTTATATAAATATTTGCCTGAAGTATTCGTTCACCTCGTTTCTCTTATTGGTTGTTGGGTTATTTTCCTACATGTTGATTTTTCAATAGATACTAGCCTTTTCCAAATACTGTGTGTAAAAAAAAAAAATAAAATAAATAAATAAATAAATAAATAAATAAATAAATAAATAAATAAAAATAAAAATAAAAAATAATAATAATTAGGTTAAATTCTAGGTTTTGTTTTTGTTTTTTTGCTTGCTTGGTATTTTAGTATGTGTGTCTAAATTATTTTTTCCCTCCCAGTGTCATAAATGGTCACTGCATTTTAATGTTTTAGTCAAAAATGAAATGCTGTCAACACACAAGTATATCAGCATCCATGTGTGCAATGAAAGACTTGAAAGATGCATCATTCCAACAGGCTGCTACTCTGTGCAATAGAGGTGTGTGAGAATAGCGGTGCTGATTATCCAGAATGTACTCCGACCAGTCTTTATTAAAAAAGTGTTTTTTGTAATGAGATTCTGGTTATCACTTGTCATTCTTTACATGTAAAAATTCAATTTAGTGCATCTTACACTAAATATTTTCATATGCACTAGTATGTGACAGTCCATATCCTTGAGTAAACAAATTAAAACATTTAAGGCCATGGACTTTCACATACTGATTATTAATTCAATGTTTTGTCGGTGAAAAAGACCATCTGTGCAATGTCTGGATAAGGAGACTGAACGTGGTATTGTGCTAAAGGGAATGTCAGAAGCCTAAAATTTACAAAATGCATGAATTTTGACACCAAGTGGAGAAATTGCAAGGTTTCAGTTAGATGCCAAAGGACCTCCTGTTTTTCCATAGACTTTAATCTATCTCCTTAAACCTAGAACAGACAGGTGAAGATCTTGCCAGGCATTTTAAAACAATACATGTGTTTATTGAGGTGTAATTTTAATACATGGACATTTGGTTTGTGGCAGGTGTTGATCAGACTATTCTACCCATTACAATGTACTGTAATTATTAACATTAATATCTGATTGTAGACATCACAATCAGGTACACAATTGCCCTGTCATGGCTGGTGATCTGATTTCTAATTAGACCAAATCTGTGTCCAGTAATTTCCAGTAATAACCTCATTCTATCTCTCTCTTAACATGTGACACACCCTGGAACGTAGTCCTTTTAAACATCATAAATATCACTAAATAAATTATCAAAAATTCATACTCTATCAAACTTATGAAATAATTGCAGACTGGACAACATCGTATAACGTTAAGATGAGAGCCACCACAAAATATAAAGCATTTTAAAAACCATACCTTAATTCCTTCAGATTCAATAGTTATCTGTTGCTATCAAACGTATTATGGTGTTTTTCCATCACGTGAGTTGTGCAGTTAGTCCAGTAAGCAAATGCAAAAAAAAGGACTCTACAATTCGGCTCTGTTTATTGGAAACGCAAAACAATTGGACCCCAAAGCTAATTCAGAATATGAAACTGGTTCTTAAGGACCAGACGTCATATGAACAATACTTGCATTGGATCTGCCCAAAATCCTTGGTGGAAATCATCGACAAACAAAAGTACATTCATTTATTTACATTTCGGCATGAGCTTATTCAGGGTGTAAGACGTTAAGCTATTCTTCTGTCATTAGTAATTAGTGTTAGTAATATTTTAGTAAT
This sequence comes from Ictalurus punctatus, assembly GCF_001660625.3. Classification (NCBI taxonomy): domain Eukaryota; kingdom Metazoa; phylum Chordata; class Actinopteri; order Siluriformes; family Ictaluridae; genus Ictalurus; species Ictalurus punctatus. The sequence continues at coordinate 4,759,294 of NC_030432.2, forward strand.
AGTTTTACTTGTGTGAAATATAAATGAGTTAGCACTCTGACAGCAAAGATTGTAGAATTAGATGTGCACATCCAGATGTTAGAGAGGATTAGCAATGGAGAGACCAGAATAATTTCGTTACAGGAAAGTCTTGGTACCTTGGGCAGAGATAGTGAGCCCCTAACTCCAGCATTAGAGCCCTCACAAAGGAGTGAATAGGTAACAATTTTGTGCCTAAGCCCACAGGAGCACTACTCCTCTCCAATTCAGTAACTAGTCTTATAAAGAACAAAATAATCAACTTTATCTTATAACTTATTTATAAAATTTACAAATATACAAGACATACTAGTGTGTAAAACTGTCTTGGAGTTGGCGACTCGTGTGAAAAATGGACTCTGACATCGAGCCGGGCCCTATAAGCAAGAAAATGCATACATTTTTGCTTTTTTTAAATTACATTTAGCACTTTTTGTAATTCACAAATGTAATATAAATATGCACAAGTAATTTAACTCAAAGTTTTTAAGGCCAAAATATCTTCTTTGATTTAAGACGTTGATGATTAACATGCAGTGCACAAACCTGTACACATTCATTTGAAAAAAGATGAACATGAGATGATAGATCAGAATTTCAGCTTTCATTTCCTCATTTGTATCTAGACGTTTTAAATAATTCCGAACATGCACGTTTTGTTTTGAACCCACCCATTTTTCCAAGTTATCAAAATACACTAGAACCTGACTGACCAGTGTTTCTTGTTGCTCATGTGTGCCCTTTTAGATCTATTTATTTTCACAATTAATGTCTCTGAATGTCTACTCTTGGATTTAATCCTGGGGTTCACCTGTGAAGACCAGATTTGTTGTTAAAAAGGATCAAACAATATGAAGCAATTTAGAAGCTGAGAAAAGAGGGAAAAAATCGATCAGAGCCATTGCATAAGCATTGGGCCTATGCCAATACAACAATTCAGAATGTCCTGAAAAATAAAGAACACTCTGGTGTATGAACAACTAAACATTGAATGAGTCAGCCATGGAAACCAACAGCAGTTAATGTCCAACACTGTGAGAGCTGTGAAGAAAAACCAAAAAACAACTGTCGGTGACCTCACTAAGAACAGGAATATCAGGAAATGAAAGCCAAAAATCCGATCTTCTGATCTCAAACCCAAATGTTTTCAGTGTAAATGAAAAACAAAAGAACTGGCATTCCAGTACTTTCATAGGGTGTTGTATATAACCTTACAATCGACTCCCATTAACTAGTCAGACTTTTCTTGATAGGATTAGGATACTGAGGGTTCTCAATTACCCCTTCCCCAAATTTGAGCTCCAGGAAGGCACGGTGGTTGTTGGGTCCATAAGCAGTGATGCCAGCAAATGGCATGGGCACCAGTGGCTGCAGGAAGTGCTCGGGAAACTCCACATCCTGCTTGTGATCAGTCCATGTGTCCTTGGTCATAACTCCGTTTCGAGGGTAGAAAGGCCATAGATCCACATGCAGATGATTGGCCTCACTGTACTGAATACGGTAGAAGTCTCCCTCTACTGCCCGCTCCCATACATAACCATTGGCATCCACCAGTGACCCTGAATCTAGGTTTTTAAGGTATTCACAATTGGGCACATCCTCCAGGTAGATACCCAAATCAACATCATAGTCCCAAGGTATAATGTCTTTATGTCTGGCTGCTCCTAAAAGACTACCCCCTTCCAACCAGTAGCGCACACCAGAACTCTCCAGAATATTGACGACATGCTTTGTAGTTTCACGCAGGGCATGTAAGCAGCAGGGTGGAGTCCATCGCTCCAAATAGAGGTACTCTGGTGTGTCATCATGCACTGTGCCGAAGCATCGCGATGTCTCCTTGCTGCAGCCAAACCACTGGTCCTTTCCATCAGGCCATACCAATCGCTTAATGCCAAAGCTTCTCATTAGTTGGCTGGTAGCCTCCTTGAGACGATAGTCTGCCTTCCACTGGTTGTGCGCAGAGCTAAAGAGGGGCCTGTGGTTGGCAGTAAATGAAAATCCCTCCAGAAGTTTAACCTTCCAGCCTCTAAGCGCAGTCTGAATAAACAGAGCAGACAGCAGGGGGCGTGCAAGTGGGACTGATAGGTTGAAAAGGTCCTTAGTTCGAATGAGAACTACAGCATCACCATGCAAAGCAGTGCACATACCACTCTCAGATGCCCCAAGGGAGTATGTAGCTGTCCATTCCTTGAGGTTCACTTGCAAGTGCAGGCACTGGACAGCGGCACGGGTCAGCACTGGAGCTGCAACCAGGCGCACTGGGCCATCTCCCTCAGCCTTCAACTCTTTAACAAGCCTCTCAAGTTGCCGCCAGTGCTCTAACTCAACACCATCAGGCACAAGCAGTACAAACTCAGATTGCACATGGTTTTCTGGACGATGTGTTTGAGGAGGCTTTTCTGGGCTCGGAGACAGCACCAGTAAATGGGCGTTCTCAGGGAGTGCCAGAGGAGGGTAAGGCAGGGTGTCTGCTACTACCAGGAAACATAGTTCTGGCATGCGGTGCAGGAAGGACTGAGCCACGCCTCCTACATAGTTCTCAAAGTCTTCAAATTCACGTAGGATAACAGTCAAATGAGGATTTTTCAAACTACCCTCTAGACCTCTTACTTTGTTGTCCCTTGTCATGCCTCTTGCCCCTACGCTCCCTAAACTTCCCAGGCCCGACACTGATTGGCCTTTCCCCTGCATGCGGCGTTTCTCCTTCATCTGTTGCTGGGCTTGGGATATATAATACAGGATCACCAAGTTCAGCACAATGGCTCCTGTTAGCAGGGCCTGGCAGAAACTGATTCGCATAATTACTACAAAGGCTCAATATACATATATGTAATCTATCAAATCAGAAACATTCTGAGGATTATGTAGTTGGCATTGCTACTGTTTGAATGGCTACAACTGCAGAGAAGAAATTTATTTTTTTGAGTACGAGCAGTGGGATAGCCTATTGTTTTTTTGTGCAAACTTGTCTCCCTGCTCTGGTGACAGCTTATACACTACAATGGAGGAAGACCACATTAGAGCCTTGCAGACAACGAAGCTGAATCCGAACGGGCCAAAGATAGTGCTTGTCACAGTGAGTGCAGCTGGGATAATTCTCCCAACCACAAGAATAACAGGACAACATCTGGTAAGACACCACCTGTTATCCGACAACTTTTTCAAGCAGCAAAATATTGAGGGGACGCTGAACAAGATACTGCGCCTGCAAAACCGGGCCCAGGAAAACTGTGCTTTAGTGAGCACAGTGAAGCATCTTCGGCTCTACTGAAGTCCTTCTGAAGAGGTGATTTGTGGTTTCTGATTCCCTTTAGCCTCAGCTCATCCTGAGATGTCTAATGCATTCACTGGAAAACATAGTGGAAGCCATATTAATGCTTTTAAAGACATCATTACTGTAATGAATGAGTTAAATCACATAAAAATCCAAACATTTACAAGTACCGTACACCAAGAGCTTTGTAAAAATAGTAACATACTATAATCTAGTATTAATTGTCTAGTCAGTGCAACATTTAGGATGTATATACAACAAAGTATGCACTGTATAACATACAATGCCTTACCAAAACAAAACAAAAAAAAATGCAAGGGAGAAAACTAATTTTATACCTAAAATGAGTAAGCAACAACAGTTTAAGTATTATAGAAATTCAACACACACCATACGGCCAAAAGTATGTGAACATCTGACCATTACACCCACAGGTGCTTATTAAATGTCACATTCCAGAGTGGGACCCCACTTCGCTGTTATAAAATCCTACACTCTTCAGGGAAGGCTTTCCACGGTTTTTCCATGGAACACGGCTGTGGGGATTTGTCTGCATTCAGCTACAAGAGCATTGGTGAGGTTGGACGGTGAGGTTGGGCAAGAAGGCCTGCTTTTCAGTCCTCATGTTCAAACACCATGTAATGTCATGGGTCCCCTTTAATAAACCACACAAAAGAAACTCAACTTACCAGCTGCTAAAGACCAGCTTGACCCGCCTATGTTCTGGGAGCTGGTCAGATGGAGCTGTATTTTTCAGTATGTAATATAAATCCCTGCCACAGCTGCCACCTAAACAACAGTAAAGTGTGTAAGATTTTAGACGTTCAGTAGAAATAGTATTCTACTCTGTTGGCTGCATTCAAAATAAAATGAGTATAAATCAGTTAAACTGACTATGGGACATTTCAGGACAAATCTGATCAAGGAAACCATGGCGATATTTAGATATTACGGTATTAAGATATCGACTTTCAGTCACAACAAAGCAGTAAATACATTTCTAGTCTCTAACCTACGTGCTTTATTCCAGCATGCAGCTGTTATTATAAACCCGGTGTAATGTCTGTTTACATTCAGACAAGGGGAAAACACGCACACTCCAAAATCCAATATAAAGACTGATTCCCTTCTTTTCAGCCCCTATATTTAAGTTTGAAAGAATATAACACATGCACGGACTAATATATGGTCGGTTAAACACTAATGGTAAACTACCACTACGAATACACCGGTAAACGTAACGGAGTATTACATGTCCCTGTCATTAAACTACTAAATGATTATATCCGTTTGTTGATCAGCAGCGGAATCTCAGCGGATATCACAATTTGGCAGGAAGCAGCTTGACTGCGTGCGTTGTCCTGTCTGATGTCCGTTCTGAAGTGACCGGGTTTCTGCTCTTCTCCCACGGAAGGTTCCGTCCAAATTCGGAGCGCTGAAGAGTTTCCTCTGACATTTAAACAAGAACAAGTATATATAAATATAACAACGAACAAAGGGGCAACGTAGTGTTCATTTAGTCTGATTTTGTAAGTTTGCAGAGATTATATTAGCAATAAAACCGATTTTAAAAATAATTGCATGTTTTAATATGACTTAATGTTACGTTTATTACTTTGGACTCTGGTATTAATTCGCCACCCCAATTCAGCATAAGAAAACCAGCGTAAAAGTCTAAATCAAATGTGTTTGAAGAACCCTTTGAGGTAAACACCTCTGCTGTATAAGTGTTCGGGTTCGGTTTCACTACACGATCATGGACTACATTGTTCCCGCATAATTCCCGGAACGGACGCAGTAGAGGAACATGCCGAGGATCACTATTTCGCAAGGCCACTGTTTGAGAAAGAATGGAGACTGCTTTGGACGAGTGTTAGTGACTGGGTACATCTGCCCTTTGTTTTCCTTTGATATTTCTATCTATTTGCTTTGGGGACGGTGTGCACACTATAATGGACGCGGAGATATCCGGTGGGGTTGGCGGCGGAGCGAATCAGAGCCATGTGGGCAGCGGTACCGGCCGAAATCCGAACGGGCCGAGCGTGTCTGTAGCACCGAGCGCAGCCGGGGCGATGCCTGCATCCTTCCATCCACGGGAACAGCAGGACGGGGAGGCAGTGGGCCTGTCCCTGCCCGGGATTTTACATTTTATCCAGTTTGAATGGGGTCGATTTCAGGCAGAAAAATGTCGATGGGAAGCCGAGAGAGATGAACTTCGGGTAACTGGAGATTTCATGTTCTCTTCTATTGGTGTCTGATGGTTTACGGGGTTTCTAGTGGGGACGTCTGACAGGGTTTATGTTTACATGTCTTGCATTTGGTCAATCCGAATTGTTCTGATTACAAAACTGAATAAACTATTTATATAAAGGGTTATTATCCTGAATGGATGCCTTTTTGCCCTAGTGGTGAAAACACTGTCCCGTCCCAGGCACCTATATACTCTACATTACATTACATTACATTACATTATATTACATTACATTACATTACATTACATTATATTATTCCTCACATAAACACTGGAAGTCAACTAATATTACAGTCTTGAATATTAAGCACCACTCATTACTATTTTCATTCATTAATCTTAAGTAATCACTTTATTCTGTCAGTGTAGAGCGGATCCAGAGCCTATACTGGGAATACTGGAAGTGATGTGGGAATAAACCCTGGATGTCCCGGGGTACCCGCCCATGAAAGATTTATTGCAATATCATAAATAAAAATTCATCATAATTATATGTACTTTAATATGTACTTTTACGCACATCACTTTAAACCATCGCTGTCCTTTTTATGACCGTATAATTTTAACAGTTTCCTTATAGTTTGAGGGTTGTTATGGTGTGAAAAGGTCAGTTTTCCGAATATCATGATCTCTCAACATGTATTGACCATTTAAAAGCATGAAGGAAATATTTATTATAAAATCTTTGTAGAAAAGTCTCCTTGCACGTCCTTGTATGTGTACAGTAGTGTGCAAACGTCTTAAGAATCTGTAGAGCAAAGATGCCTTCGAAAATAAATTTTCTGTGTTGAAAAAATTACTCTGAACAGTAATAAACAAAGGCAATATTTGGTGTGATGACCCTTTGCTTCAAGGAAAAAAAAAGTAGTCTCAAGTAGAATAAGTGCAGTTTTAAGTTTCTCAGGTAGAATAAGTGCAGTTTTAACCAGCCACGGTTCTTCTAAATATATATATATATATATATATATATATATATATAAAATAAATAACAAATCACAATAAAACAAAAAGGTAAAATCCCCTAATTGTTCTTCTTTATGTGGGATAAGATTTCCAGATGTTTGTAATGTTTCAGGAGGATGTTTAAGTACAGTATTTGACCTTTATGATATATGCTTGTTATGTATGTGGCTTAGCAATAGTAGGTCACATGACCATAACATGTGCAAAGAGCTCAATAACTTATCTATAACACCCAAAAGACTCGTTTCCCTGATGCAATCTTTTTAACTGTTGTCATAATCATAAACCATGTTTTTAAATAATATCAATTCCAAAAATCCTTTCCAAACGCACCATCGGCATATTCTTCTACTGTATGAAGAGACGGTGGAATAAGTGAAACTGACTACATATTACGATGTTCAAGTAAATGACATTCTGTAATTCATTTCTTAATGGAATGACAAAAATAACAGGGTGTAGAAAGTATACTGAGAGAGTTTTCTTAAATTCAGCATGATTAAGTAATGATCACAGCAGAAAACTAGAAGGAAAGCAAGATTTTATAATCTCGCAGTAGCAGCAAAGCGCTTGATTTTTAAAAGAAATAAACATCAACTGTGACGTCATTCTTTAAAATGATATGCATCCTAAGTAATAAAGACTAATTTATGTGGGGCAGTGGAAGCTCAGTTGTTAAGACCTTCTGACTACCGGTCAAAAGGTCATGAGTTCAAATCTCAGAGGTCAGGTCCTTAGCAAGGCCCTTAACCCTCAACTGCTCCATCGTATAAATGAGATCAATGTAAGTTGCTTTGGATAAGGGCATCTGCCAAAGTGCTGTAAATGTAATGTACTATTTTTCCCAGTCAGTTTTGTTCCCCTGCTTAAGATGCTTCACTATATAATGTACTTAAAATCCATCAAAGCACCAATTAACCACCGTAGTGTTTCATGCTTCCATTATAACCCTATATATATATATATATATATATATAGAGAGAGAGAGAGAGAGAGAGAGAGAGATGTATATCTATATATATGTGAGTGTGTATGTAATGTTTTACATTTAATATTTCAAAATAACTCTTTTACAGCATTTTGTGTGAATGAGAAGAGGGGGAAACAGAAAGCACAACAAAATAGTGAATATTTATTACACCTGTCTTATTCTAAATCACATTTCCTAATCATATTCTCATTACAAATACACTTCCCTGCTACAGTAGGTGTATAGCAGTAATAATAACGTTAACAATTACAATAACAAATACACAGTTGACTTTCATGTCACAAATAATGTGACGCCCCTAGTAGCCTCATGTATTGTATGATATAATCGAATTGTGTCCGTCTTCCTCTGCGTTTGTTTTCAGGCAGAAATATCCAACAATCCTATCTCCTGTACCTGTACGGGCTGTTTCAAATGTTTTGATTGCGTGGTATGGTAGCGTAACTTATAAATGACTGAGAGATGAAACAACAAAAGAAGCTATGATGAGCAGCTGCGTTCATCTCTGATGTTATAGCATCAACTTCATGCATTAACCAAGCAGAGGACTACTCTACTGTTCAGTGCAGTCTCACAGTGATGAGCTATTTTCCAGCTAGGGCAATGGTGCAGTCGATTAACTGGTCCTTCCGTGTTGTCCAGGATGCATTGGACATGTTTGCTTTCACACTATAAATGTTGTGTGGTTATATGCGTCCCAGACACAATGCGTCAAACAGCAGGGGTTTGCACACAACTACCCCCCAGGGGATCTCACTGTGGTGCGCTGTGAGATTAATGTGACCGGGTAGAGGCAAAAACACATCAGAAAACTCTCTAACTTGTCGACTTCGGTCCTTTGTGGTGGGGAGAGGTGGTCTCCACAAGGGACTGGGGTAGATTGAGCCGCACGTTTTAGATTCACCTCTGGTCCCAAATCCTCCCCCTTGTGAACCACCATCACCAAAGACACAGGGACCACCTCTCTCCATGGTTTTAGCAGACTGAGGTGGTGTATTTGGAATGCCCCACCTCTATCTGTTTGCTTTACTTCATAGTTTAAGTCACTGTGACTTCAAACGGCCTTTCTCACTTAGTGAGTAATTTAGAGCCGTTACGTGGGTAATAATATGAGCGCTTTACCTGCCTATTAAAACTCGTGTTGTCGAGCACAGCTGACATATAGCCGGGATTGCTGTTCTTGAGCCTAGAGCAGATTCTCCTGTGTTAATTGCCGAATGTGTGGAGCTTTGCTTTCAGGTCAAGATCGTATTGAGTTTCATTCACTATCTGTGAAGGTTCCGCTTCAAAATTTTCCCACATGATATCTAAGACACTGTGTGGCCTTTGGCCTCACGGTAATTCAAGCGGGGAGAATCTCATGGTGGCTTGCAGGATCTCTCGTACTGGAAACAACAGGGGTCTGAGCCACTTATCGCACTTATAAGCATCATCAGGAACAAACCTATAAATTATTTTTTTTAAGGTTTGATGAAACTGTTCGATCAGACCATCCATTTGCATATGGTAGTTGCTGGTATAAAAACAATTTGGTCCCCAATAATTCATGCAGTTTGTGAAGTGTGTGTATGACACGAAGTGCCCTAATCAGTCAGAATCTGCGGTATCAACAATTGGGTCAACTTTTCCTTGGTTTGAGTGTCCTCCTTTGCTGTCCATCAATTATTTATACTTGGTTGAAGAAGCCTCAAGGTTTCGTCTGGAGACTGCTCCAAGGGGAAATCCCTGAGGGAAATCCCGACAAAGGGTTGGTGGGTTGGTGGGTGGGAGCCCTCCCCACCCTCCCCACCCTCCCCACCCTCCATGTCTCCGTGATGCGCAGCTGATGTCATCGTCCCTAGCACCCCAAGCCCCCAAGCAATTCATCCCAAGAATTAGTGGATGGGTGCGACGAGGATTAACCATCGACTTTATTCTATGCTTTTGTCCCTGAAATTGAGTAACAACTGGCACAAGTGAATATTCATGAACATCCCCGGGCACACACCTCACCTTCACCATCATGCATTTCCCAATGCCCTACATTGCTCCAGGCTTTGCTGGTTTGAAGTCTGGTTACAACCGGAGTCCACCAATGCCCTATCTTGGGGCCTTGGTCCTGGAAGTGTTGGGCCGTCTCATAGTGACAGCACACCTGCCGAGCTGAGCTTCCCCTGACAATAGGGGTAGCAACTGGACCAGAGTCTCTGTTCTCCGCCGTGGCTGCTGTAGGACCAAGCTCAGAAGCACCTGTCAGTCCTTGGTCTGCACCTGGTAGAGAGCCTTGAAGTGCTCCTGTTGCTCATCCTCTGCAGCTCAAGGATGGCTTTACGTGGTCGTTATGTTGGATTCTGCCGAGGGTCTTGATAATGTCGCCAAGGGGCAAGGACTCCATAGCAGCTTCTTCCTAAGTTCCCTGGGTTCGGCACCAGTGTAGCACTCTCTTTGGTTCAGAGGGAAATAAGGACATGGAGGCAGGCTTCTGATAGCTCAAACTGGGCTCTTTATCCCCCCCCAGCGTGCTTTCCAGTACTATTGTATCTCTCCAGTGACACACACACAGTTCACCTAAGCTCTTGCTGCTCGAGTTTCGAACCACTCTGCTCACCTTTGCACTCCTCCTTTATCATCTCATAACCGCTCACTGAAACACAAAACAATGTCCACTCCTTCCTTACAATGCATTCTCCCAACTCCACCCTCCATTCACAAACCAGCTTGCTTTTCATCAGCTAAAAAGGGGATCACCGACTGAGTGACTGGGTTAATGAACACAGCGTGAACGCGCATGCAAAGATAGCGGGAGCAAACAGAGACGGTAGATTCACGGTAGATCCCTGTGTTGATTTTAAGAAAACAGTTTGCAGCTTAAATTACTCCACACTTTAAAGAAGCAATCGTAAACACTGTCTCCTCTTGTCCAGATGTACAATCTTACGCGGAGTTGCACAGTTTGTAGTAAGCATGACGAATGTGACTTGAGCCTTTGAAGCTTGTTTTGTGTGCTCTGAATAAACGCTGATGCAACCCTTAGAAGACTTGCCTTTGTGTGTGACGTTTTTAACTTTGAGCAATGGTGATTCCACTGATTGTTATTATTATTATTGTTATTGTTAAAATACTGTCATGGTAATCAAGAAAATGTGTTATTTTAATATCACACAGTATTGTGTGGACTAGGTATGTGAGACCTAAGAATGTGTGAGTTTCTTTTCATATTCTTATTCTATTTCTTTTACACTGATTTCCAGGCACAGGTGGCATTTCTGCAGGGAGAGAGGAAAGGGCAGGAGAGCATGAAGCAAGATCTGGTGAGGCGGATCAAAATGCTAGAGTATGCCCTTAAACAAGAAAGGTGAGCTCAGGTTAACATCATTCATACGGTTGCATGAAAGGCTCACCTTCACAGAGGTGTTCATGGGCAGATTTGGGCGCAGAGCTCCAGAATTGTTGTCCCTTCATAAAGATGGACAAATATGAATATATACTGTAATAAGGATTCACTGAACATTTGCAGAGAGGAAACATTTAAGCTTAAACAAATAGTTTATTTATTATTTTTTTTTTGTGGTCAGTGCCATGTCCAACCTATTACCTAGTTCTTCTCTATTACATGATGCCTACCAACTAACACATGCGTCCTCCATTGTGCAGCTCTTCCACTGCCTCTTTATTAATCTGCTGGTCATGTGACACCACTGGGCAGTCAAGCACACATGGAGGGTCGTTACTGCTATTGTGTGTGTGTGTGTGTGTGTGTGTGTGTATGAGCTCAAAGGCACAAAGTCACGATTATCTAGTGTCGTAGTATTCATTAGGGAAGAGAGTAATGTAATCCTTTTTTGCATATCCATTACCTGATTTGCAGATCAACAAGCATAGAGGGGCTTTTACATGCAGGCAACAATAGAGTTTCCAGAGACTGAGAGCTAGTACAATCCCTAGGCTTGCAGTTTGTTGCATTCATTGTAAATATGATTTATTTGCTAGCAGTTCTGCAATACGTATCTGAGAAAGTACAGGTTTGTGTTTACAAGAAGGATCTTTTTTCTATAGTAAAGGCAAGTATTTTTTTAATGCAGTTGGTTGAGCGTGTAATGTCTATTTACACGATTCTCAAAATGGTGTCCCAGCTCTGCTAGGGATATGGGAACCATAGCTCAGGGAATCTCTAATATTTTTTTTTTTTACATTGCAATGGTGAGATTCATGATTCTCCTCTACAGACTTCTTATGTTTATTAATAATCTCATTGTACAGATTAGTGTCATGTGCCTGATATGTGAATACTTGGATTAAATTGAATAAAATACATACTATGTGCTGTGGTTATTTTTGTAATAACAGTAGTATTTGTGGTGATGATGATGGAGCATTGTGATTATAACGAGGTTTCATTTCCATATTGATTTTGTATCCTTAGGGCCAAATATCAGAAATTGAAGACCGGCACTGATCAGAGTCCAGAGAAGAAGCCAGAGACTAAGAATGAACCAAGTAAAACGTCTCTCTTAAAACTATACACAATCTCTAATATATCCAGCTTCTACCAGTGATATAACTGTGAGATATATATATATATGTGTGTGTGTGTGTGTGTGTGTGTGTGTATATATATATATATATATATATATATATATATATATATATATATATATATATATATATATATATACATATATTAATAGTATTTAAAATTTTAATAGTAGTGTTGCACTCTGTTATTGCTTATTATTTCTTACTCGTATGTTGGATTATAATAACCTGTGGGATTGACATTATCCTTGCGCAGTACCCAATGGTCAAGGAGAATTTGACAAGGAGACAACCAGTCAAACGGCATGGAAGGAGGGCCGTCAGTTGTTGCGCAAGTCAGTACTCTCTCTATCTCTCTCTCTCTCTCTCTATCTCTCTCTCTCTCTCTCTCTCTGTCTCTCCACAATAACAATAAGAGGCAATGCAAGTTTTATATTTTTTATTTTTTGGAGCAGCTAAGCATGTGAGTGTAATATGCAGGTACCTGGAAGAGGTGGGTTATTCTGACACGATACTGAACATGCGCTCTAAACGAGTCAAGTCTCTGTTGGGTCGTTGTAGCCCGGAGGTAAATGGGCCTCTGCCGAATGATCCTTCCCCAGAACCCAAGCCCCATGGTGGAGGAGATTCCCTGCTTGTACGCCAGATAGAGGAGCAGATCAAAAGGTGAGAGAAAGAGAACTATTATAACATTTGCATAGTGAGCAATTTACATGTTTGTCCCCAAGGGCAATTTACTAGATCCAAGACAAGCCTAGACTCTATTCTTTGAAGGATTTTTCTACAGAAAGTCCTATTTTAATCCAAAAATAGCTGTATGATACCAGCAGATAAAGTTTCCTTTACATTGATAGACACAGGATTTAAATTGGACTGAGCCTTTTCGCATTATTGGCATGGTTATGTCTATCGTCCAGTGCAGAAATAGCAATCGAGTACTACTTTGTTGTGTAAATTGCAGAAATGCTGGAAAAGAAGGTTCTACAGAGCACACTGGCAGGTCAGTACTGGATAAAATTCCTTTCCTGCGTAGCTGTGATGATGAAGATGACAGTGACGAAGATGATGATTTCCAGGGAATAGCCACAGATTGCATTGATGGACCACATAAAAACAAGAAATCCAGAGGCAAGGTTAGAAGTGATGCGAACACACACCATGATAATATATATAATATAATAGCACCATATTTTTACACTTTATAATGCACAAAGTACATTACAAGCACCCAATGAAAACTCCTTTTAGCCATAATTAGATGTTTTGGTTTTGATTTGTTCAGATTTTTGGAGAACCCATGACTACAGGTGTAGATCCTGAGGATGAAGAAGATGAGGATGATTCAGAAGACGCCCTCAGCGAATTTGATTTCCTGGGTTCGGGAGAAGAGGGCGAGGGGGCTGGGGAGGCATGCATTTCGGGAGATGGCCGAGAGCTAGGTATGGAAACTGTGATACAAAGTTCTTGTTGTAAACCATGCAGTAATCAGATTCAGGATCCAGGAAACCAGCCAAGTACCATAAAGTAATCATACCTAACTTTCAATCTGGAATTTATCTCCCTACCAGTAGTTTTCTGTGCCATTAAGCTCTGGCTTCCATCAGCATTAGCTGGTAAGGCACCTAACAAACAAATCAAACTGCCCATCCACAAATAGCCCCTCTAATGGTTATAAATCATCTAAATGTACTTTCTTCTCCAAGTATTATTCAATTCAATGACATTTTATTTCTATAGTGCTTTTAATAATGGACATTACAGAAATCAGAATATGGATTTAGATTTAGATCCCAATGAGGAAGCCAGAGGGGATGATTCCAAGGAAAATCTCCTTGAAACAACATGAGGAAGAAACCTTGAGAGGAACCAGATTCAAAAGGAAACCCATCCTCTTCTAGTTGATGGCAGATTATGCTATTATGAGTCGTTACTGTACACTATAGAGTCAAGCAGTGGCAAGAGCAATCATTAGGCTATCTAAGTGAGACCATCCACAGCCATCTCACTGCAAACTTTAGCCTCGCCATGCAAGACTCTCCTCAGTAACAGCAAGTCATTCTCACAGGAAGGAGGCTCCAAGGAGAAGTAGAGCATGAGAATGGGCCAGGCAGATCCGTAGGGCAGAAAAGTCAGGGTCACCAGCCTCTCATCAGGCAGCAGGAGTAACATTGTGTGTGTGTGTGAGAGAGAGAGAGAGAGAGAAACTGCACACATTGTACTCGAGACTGAATCTTTCTTTTAAAGCAAAGGGTCATCACACCAAATATTGCCTTTGTTTAATTTATTACTGTTTACTGCTCCTTTATAATACTTGTTTTAATGCAGAAACTCATTATTCATTATTTTTTAAGACATCTTTGCTCACGACATTTCTTTGCATGTGCATAAGACTTTTGCACAGTACTGTATATTACAGCATCCGAACAGTCCTGTTTACCAAAGCTCTATGACCATGTACTTGACAGATCCGTGCCTTTATCTAAGAGAAAAATATCTGCCCCCTGCTGTAGTATTCATTATTCTAGGTACCAACAAAGAGCCAGCACTTTTTGATTGAAGCAGGCATGGCAGATCATAAAAGACCAAATATTACCAAACGTTATTGTGGCATGAGTCTGTTTAGTGCTTTATATGTCATTGGTAGTATTTTATAATCGGAATTTTACTGGGAACCAATTCAGTGTGGATAAGAAAGGTGTTCATATGGTCAAATCTTCTGGTTCTCGTATGGACTGTGGCTGCTACATTCTTATTTGTTCACCTTCTGGAACATCCATACAGCAATGCATTACAATAGTTCAACCTAGAGGTAACAAACGCATGGGCTAGTTTTTCTTATCTTAGAAATATTTCTGATTAAAAAAGATGGAAAAAATGCTTTCTTGGTAATATTATCTTCAACTGTGAGACTGGAGTCAATAATCACACCAAGGACTTTTACTGTGTGATCTTTATACCAGGGTGCTAGTTTGTTTTTTCCTCTCTAATTTGTTTTCTTTTAAGTGGGGCTATATTATTGAGTGCATGATCACTCAAGGTTTGGGATTTAAACCGTATTCAACTCTAAATCTGAGGTGAACACATCATAACAGTTATGTCTGAGTGGAAAGCGGGTTCAACAGCACAAAATCTTAAACTGTTCTGACCTGCTTATTTTATACCATCACAAACAGCACAACATTCCAAAGTGTTCTTTGTTATTTCTGTTTTTTGTTGTTGTTGTAATTTTCCTTTTGTTTACACTGCAGGATGCACTCTAGGCTTTTCATCTGATGTCTTCATACTGGATACAGTTGGAGGAGGGGATATAAATCTGGGCGAGTTGGCTGACCTTACTGTTGCTAATGACTTCACCATTGATGTGAGTGTCTATTTGTTTTTGTTTGTTGAAGTTGCACTTACCCATTTTTAAACACATTATATGCTGTATTCACCTTTCAATATTCATTGTCTAAAGTTTTATTGTTTTGAAGTAAAATTGTATTATTTTGCATTTACATGAAAAACCTCTGTTAGCATTATTTTATACATATATATCCTCAGTAGTCACTTTATTAAGTACACCTGTATGGAAGTATAACAGTGCCAACTGTCCTCAAGGCAAAATGGCATGTTGAATTACATAAATTTAATAAAAACATATCGCAATAACAATACTTGAATTATTCTGGAACTGTTTTTTTGGAAGGTGAATATATGTGCATTGAATTTGTAATGCTGGAATTTTGTTTTCAATCAAAATATACAAACCCAATGAATTGCAGAGGAAAGATTTTATTCAATTTATGTAATTCAAAATGCCATTTTGCCTTGAGGACATTTGGCACTATTATACTTCCATACACCTGCATGTTTATACAGTTATCCAATCAGCCAATCAGGTGGCAACAGCACAATGCATATACAAATCC
The DNA here is from genome assembly GCF_001660625.3 of Ictalurus punctatus. Classification (NCBI taxonomy): domain Eukaryota; kingdom Metazoa; phylum Chordata; class Actinopteri; order Siluriformes; family Ictaluridae; genus Ictalurus; species Ictalurus punctatus. The sequence goes on from NC_030432.2 coordinate 4,775,217, forward strand.
TGCAGATACAGGTCAAGAGCTTCAGTTAATGTTACATCAAACATCAGAATTGGGACAAAGCGGCCAAATCTCTCTGACTTTAACTGGTACCAGACGGGCTGGTTTGAGTATTTCAGAAACTGGGATACTCCTGGGATTTTCACACACAACAGTCTCTAGAGCTTACACAATGGTATTACACAAAGGTTAAGTTTTTAGGGGTTTTTTTCCCCTCACCTAAAACTTTTCTGTTTGGTTTTTCAACTGAAATTCGTTGGTTGCTAAATCCCATTAAAGATCTGACAGGACTTTTCATTTATTACATCGCGAAAACCTGTATTTTAACAGGGGTGTGTAGACTTTTTATATCCGCCGTATATCTTTCTTAGCAACAGGACAGTCAGGAGGAGTTTAAGAAGACATGGAATCCACGCTTTACGCTCCGGAGCCACTTTGATGCGATCCGAGCCCTGACCTTTCACCCTTCTCAGCCTGTGCTGTTGACAGCTTCTGAGGATGGAACACTAAAGCTCTGGAACCTGAACAAGACAATGCATTCGAAAAAGTGAGCTCTGACTTCTAACTTCTATTGTCTTTCAAAAAAATTAGTATATAAATAATGGTGTGTGGCAAAGGGGGCGTGGTCAAGCATCGAGTGTGGACGGAGCGAGGAGGCGGGTTTAACCGACAGGAAGAAAAATGATTCTCACCTGTGTGTTATTACCGGAAACCTACTTGCACAGAGCGTGAACTTGAATTCGAACATGGCAAAAGCCGTGAAGTTAAGACGGCATTTTGTTTATTTTTCCGTTGAGCTTATGAAAAGCATGCTGAAAAGCGTTGGCGAATTAATAAAGTGACCCAACAGCAAAGTGAGGGCTGCAGCATCTTCTGGAGCACCCTTTGGTCCTCAGCCTGCTCCTGAGCGAGGGCTTCAAAGCACAGCTGTTGCTTATTTAGCATGTAGACTAGGGTTTGGTGTTGGGTTTGGGGGAGGCTTCCATGGTGGCATCCGAGTCCTCCTCTCAGGTTTCAACATAACTGTAGAACCTGATGTGTGTGCATCAAGGACTCAGGAGACAGGTGGGGGGTTTTTGGTCAGAGTTTTGAGACTCACTTTATTTGTTTGCTAGAACTTTTCATAAACTCAACAGAAAACTAAACAAAATGCCGTCTCGATACTTCACAGCTTTGGCTTCCGTCGTTGTTTACATTCAAGTTCAAGCACGCACTGTGAGCGTGTGTGTGTGTGTGTGTGCGTGTGTGTGTTGTGAGCAAACTCTGCCAGCTCACACAGAGGCCTGCTATTATAGCGTTGCATAAATGGCTTGAAATTCAATACACAAGGGAATCCACCAGTAAAGTCCTTATTTAATACGTGTGATTATTCCACTGATGAAAGAGTAGATTCGGTTAGTTTTGTGCGCAAAGAAACAAATAAAAAACATAATATAAAGCAGATATGGCACACTTTAGAAAAACCTGGTGCGGTTGTTAATATGTACTGATCTTTTATCTTTCCTTATTATTGTCAGGAGTGCAGCACTGGACGTTGAACCTATTTACACTTTCCGAGGTCACAGGTGAGTTTTAGATTCAGGTGTAGGTATCAGGTCAAGGTTTTATTAGTATTACAATAAGACAGATTGAAATACAATAAATATGAGGTCTTTAGATTTAGAGTAAAAGGTGCGTGTGTGTGTGTGTGTGTGTGTGTGTGTGTGTGTGTGTGTGTGTGTGTGTGTGTGTAGTGGAGCAGTCCTCTCTCTAGCCATGGGCGAGGAAGAAAAATACTGCTACAGTGGAGGTGTGGATGGAAGCATACGTTGTTGGAAATGTCCAGACCTTAATGTGGATCCTTATGACAACTATGGCAAGTCTACATCATGCTTACTAACATGTAGATCCTTTTACATTGACGCTTTTAGCAGTGTAGGGTTCGCTCAGCAGGGCTGAAATTTAAGCTCTCAACATCCCAACCAATAAAAGCTGAGACATTGCTCTTTAAAATTATTATTAATTCTTTTTTAAGCGTTATTGTTTAATTTTTATTTCAATTACAGGGACTCGTACCCTACAGAGCCTGTCATTTCAGGACATTATACACCCAAATGTTCCTCTGACCTCTGATCAGTCTCAGGACAAGTCTGTATACATATAGATACTACAATTTTATACTGCTCATGTACATTAAGCAGCTAGCTGAATATTTAGAAGCCTCATATGTATGTGTTATGTGTGTGTGTGTATATATATATATATATAACACACACACACACTATTATAGCGTTATCATGACATTTCTGCACTGTTGTGGGTTTAAGCATTGGGTGTGTTGGGGAGTGATGATGTAAAAAAAAAAAAAAAAAACTGTAAAAAAAAAATTCATAAGACATAATATACACTATGGCCAAAAGTATGTGGACATCTGACCATCACGACCAGATGATCTTGTTGAACATCTCTTTCGAATTCTAATTCATCCCAAAGGTGTTCGCTGGGGTTGAGGTCAGTGCACTGTGCAGGTCAGTTATGTTCTTCCACACCAACACCAAGTGTAGCTTTCGCATTCGGAGTCGGTTGCTGTTAACCGTCAATATGAAGTCCATAGTGCTGTCACTCCCAGTGAAGCAAGCCATCATTATGCTGAGAAATCAAAACCAACCCATCACAGAGATAGCAAAAACATTACATGTGGGCAAATGAACTGTTTGGTACTTTCTTAAAAAGATAGAATACAGTGGTGAGCTCAGGAACACCAAAAACCCTGAAGACTATTGTAGGGCTAAAATATTAAGGGTTTATTACTTAGCCCACTGCGTCCTATGACCAAAGATGGAAATAGGTGCAGTCGAGGGTTGATTTAAAGATGTATATATCTGACTCCATTTAATTAATTATCTGACTGCAAAAGATAATCTTCTAGTTGGTGCTAGAAGTATAATATCTCTGTGCTGATCATAAAGCACTTTCATGCTAAACTTTCATTAAAATCACGTTCCTACGTCAGAGGTTTTTATATAGACGATAATAAACATTTATTTTTGTTAGCTCAGAGGCTTACGTTGACGTGCAAGCTTACTTGTCAGAGGTTGCAAGTATTAGCCTTTTATATTAGCTTGTCAGAGGTCGAGTTGTCTAATGTACTACGACTTTAGCTTAGGAAACTATTTGTAATAACCATATAAATACGGTCATGCACTTTTAATGCAACGTCCTTTCTTACGGAAGAACCACTGAATATTTAAAGACAGAAATAACAAGTTAATTTACAAATGAAGGTATACATAAAACAGAGACAGATGTGACTCACAAGAATGTTTATCTGAGTCGCGGACATAGGATGCGTCATGGTAAAGCATTAATGGCAAAAAGGCAAGTCTCTGATGTTACGAGCCCATTCCTTGAAGTTACAAGCCCACTCCTTGGGTTATACCAAGTATATCCTCTTATACCCCTGATCCTCTTTGAAATATAAGTGACCAAAATACCAAATGGGAATAATAATAATTTGTCATTGACAAAGTATTTAAATACCTGACTGTATGTGTACAAGACATTCCAAATGCTTCAACAATTGTTAAATAAATACTTAATTTTTTATATTTTGAAATTTATCAGTGACTCATTACTGCATAGATTAATCATGTAAAAGATGCCTTTAATTAGTGTTTGTCTAACCAAAGAAATTCCATCGATTGGATAAGATTTTGAACTTTGTTTTGATGTCTGTTTTTTTCTTTCCCCATCCTTACCTGTATATATACAGACCAAGGTGTTGAGAGTGCTGTGTTATTAGGACATGAGGATTCAGTGTGGGATCTGGCATATTCATCCAACCTAAAGCGCCTGGCCTCCTGCTCAGCAGATGGGACTGTGCGTATCTGGGATACTCAGAGCTCCACACCCTGTATAGCTGTTTTCAACAAAGAGAAAGGTGGGTGTGTAATCCCTGCTCCCTAGCTCCCTAGCTATATCACATATACATTATGTGATAGAATAGAAGATGATAATGAATGTGAAATTGTTCAAATGACTTGAATGTCTTACTGTTTCATGCCTAGCCACTCCTATTCTAGGTAGTCTGCAAGTATTCCATAAGTAAACTTTTTATTTTCTTTTAATATGAAAATCAATATATAATATATTTCTATCATTAACATGTATAAATAATAAATATATTTCCAACATCCCACAAACGGTAGCTAGCTTCAAATCTTCATCTAGAAATATACATGTATGCATGTATACATAAATTAATTCTCATGCTAGGAACAAATGCTGTACGTCATATACGAATTCTAGTTTCAGGGTAAACATTGTGCTTTTTTGTTTTTGTTCTTGTTGTTTTCTCTTCCACAGAGCACGGAACTCCTACTTCCATTGCCTTTGGGAATGTAGACCTGTCCCAGGCTGTTGTGTCCTTTGATGCTGGTGAGACAGTCCTCTACGACCTCAACACAGAGCAAAGCATCATGGTCCTAGAGCCCCAGACAAAGGATGGTGAGCAACATGAATTAAATATAATGGCTAACGCTGTCTAACCCTGGGAAAGAGACAGATTTTTAATAAAAGGAACATTCATTTGGGACTAGAGATAGTCTCATAAGATGGCTGGTGAACAATTGATCAGCTAACAGTTGGTGCAGTGTGTTTTGTTCTGAAGATAATCACAATATATTTTTAAAATATCATCTCATTCCACATCCTGAATAGCCAACGTTATAGGATTTATAGAGCTGCACATTAGCCGTACGTAATCTATGGGTTTTATTTCTATTCTACTCTAGGCAATCAGCTGATTAACTGTGTGGTCAGCCACCCATCCCAACCAATCTCAATCACTGCCCACGAGAACCGTACCATCCGCTTCATGGACAACAAGACAGGTGTGTTTATGTCCGTGGGTATGTAAATGAGTATTGTGGTCGGTATTGCATTTTTGTGCGGCAGCTACCATTAATAACACAGACACAAACATTTTCCAGTTGTGTTTGGGTATGGACTAGAGAAGCCATTTAATTAACTGTGTAAGTGTAGAATGAGCTGCATACTTTTTTATTTTTTTAATCCAAAACAGCAAGATGGGTTTTTAAATAATCCTTATTAACCCTCCAATTATGTTGGGGGGGGGGGGGGGGGGGGGGGGGGGGGGTTACATCCATTATGTTATGGGTCAAAATGACTTCCACAGTTTAAATACACACAAAAACGGCAAAGAAGACAGCTTAAAACGGTAAACCGTCATTTAAATGTTTTTTTTTATAGAAATATTCGCATATAATCCTAAATTCATGATCGTAAATGAGAAGGAGGGTACTTCAGATCTTTCAAATGTGGAAATGGGTCAAATCGATCCGTAACATAACCGAAGGGTTAAATGTCTACACCACATCAAAGAACCACAAGAGGAATCAAATCTATTCAACTGTATAGAAATTCTTTCTTTTCTTCCTCCTTCCATTTCTTTCCTTCTATCTTCTGTCATCCCCCCCCCCCCCTTCCTTTTTACCTACAGGGAAAGTGATTCACTCGATGGTGGCTCATCTAGATGCAGTCACCTGCCTTACCACTGACCCTAAAGGCAGTTACCTCATCTCTGGCAGTGAGTATAAAAAATTTATATACTTCCTTCTCTTAGTCTGGATCTTTAAAACATATAGCATAATGCGTTATAATGTTTAATGACCCCATGCTGATTACACGTTATACTGCTAGTATGACCGACAACTTGACGTAGCAATTTAAATGAAAACATAAAATGCAAAATAGAAACTGTTTTTAAAAAACTACATATAATCACACAAAACCTCAATAACGAACCTCTTCTAAATGAGTCCTGACGTATTTTCTTCACTTGGTAATTAGAGCCCAAGCACTAAGGGTGTGAAGGATCTTATTGCTTTTGGCATGACAAGTATTATTATTATTAGTAGTATTATTGCCATGGTGAGAAGAACAATTAAATTTCACGTCATGTAGGCAGGGAATGTGTTTGCATATTTCCAAAGTACATCACGAACTGTGCCATAAACTGTATGGCTCTAGGGTAGAGTCAAATTGGCATGAATATAGTAAGTCATAGCTCCTGTAACAGGCAACAGAAAGTGAGGCCAATAAACAATTTTTTTAGTACTTCTCTTAGAGGTGGATCAGTGACATTGCACCTGTAAGTCACACTGATGTCTGTATATTCAGGACATTAAATTGGGAAGGAACTGATAAAATCTGGAACCATGTTGAGGAGGTCAATTAAAATGTCATCTGTGATATTGCCTTGCAATGTTTGAGTCCTCAAACAGCGTTGGCATACCACACAAACAGGAAGTGAGTCATATTTCCACTGTACATTGTGTGATGTGCCCAAAATTTACATGTACTATGTGCAGTGATGAGGCATAATCACATGTACATGCAAATAGGGATTCATTTTCCTAGCATCACCAAATGGAAAGAGGAAGCGGGTCTTATAGACTAAACTTTTAATTTGTAAATCCTCCTCCTACAGGGTTCATCAGATTCATACATAATTTAGGCAGCATGATAAGAACATATGCAAAAAGACGTGAAGCATTACTCTACTGTATATTGTGTGATGTGGCCCAAAATTCACATGTACTGAATGTTCAACAATGAGGCATAAGCAAAGGAACAAGCCAATAGTATTTCAGAGTCATAGTGACTCCCACTGGCAACAGGAAGTATGGCTTATGAAACTCTCTCGTAATGCAACATTTGGTCAGAATGATGCGACTTAATGTTAAAAGGAATTTTTGTTAGCTTAAACGGTGTTGGCTTGGCAATGTGTCATGCCACAAATATAGGAAGTGTGGCGTAATTCCACTGTACGTTGTGCGATGTGGTTGAAAGTTCACACGTATGCTAAATTATGGAGAATAATCAAATACACGTGAAAACCAATTCAATCCAGTGAGGCCTATAAAGCTTTTATTTTATTTTATTTTCAATAGTCCTCATTGATGTTTCATCAAAGCATTTCCGTGTATGTTCAATAAAGGTCCATAGTTACATACGCATGAAATTAGTGATTCATTGTCATAATGCCACCACCTGCCTAGAGGAAGTGGGGCTTATAAACCTATAAAGTCTTTTCAACCAGTCTTGTAGATCAGATTCAGATCACATTTGGTCTCCTTTAAAAAGAATAATAAAATGAGTGCAAACTGACAATATTAAAAATGCAAAGTTTTTATGTTATTGATTTTCTGTATTAAATAGCAAAGCCGTGGCAACACAATTAATTAACGGTGACACAATAGGAAGTCTTTCTTCGATGTTACACGACGCATCATGCAAAAGTTTCTCTTACCTTTTGTATCATCATCAAAAATACTCTGTCATCTCTAACAAAAATACTCTCCCTGTCTTTACCTCAGGTCATGATTGCTCAGTTCGCTTGTGGATGCTGGATAATCACACATGTGTACAGGAGATCACAGCCCATAGGAAAAAGCATGACGAGGCCATCCACGATGTGGCTTTCCACCCTTCACAGCCCCTCATTGCTAGTGCAGGAGCTGATTCCCTCGCCAAGATCTTCATTTGACCTTCTTGTCATCACGACTAATTCTCAACCATCATTGGTTAGTGTAAATAGGGTTTTCCCAAACCTAAACATTTAACACTGAGGTTGATCAACAGGCCCAGGCAAGCGTAGAAAGCAGTACACTAATCGCACACTCTAAACGTTCTTCCTGTCTCCGTAGCAACAGTAATGCAATGAAAATCGCAGGCCGATACAGGTAGCTCGATCGCTCTGATTCAATCATTTCTGTCCATAATCTTACACCGTATGTGCACACACACACACACACACACACACACACCCATAAAGGTTAAACATTTACTTATTGTGTGAAATGTCCTCACATGTCTGCAAATGAAAGATATTACTGTGAAGGGAACATTTTTTATCCTGAGTTTAGGTAAACTGATTACAGTATTAAATTCTGATTGATTACAGTTCTTAAATTCAGTATTCTTAAAAAAAGAAAGTGACTGTTGTCTGAGCTTGTAATTTTATACTTCTACAGACAAAGCATACAATTCCACAGTTCACCTCAAATAAACCATAAAAGGTGAAAATTGTGCAAACCAGCCATTTCTGAACAATTAGGCAGGGGAAACAACTCGTTTCTAATCCACACTTCGATTTGGTGCGTATTTTACATGTATACCGCCACCTAGTGTATGGATATGTGCCATACGTTAGTCACTTTTCACCTGAACGACACGTGTTGTGAGTGCATACAGCTATCTGATTTATCGGAGACCCTTCGCACACTACTGATTTATACGCCATGACTGACACCTGTTAAAATCTTAAAACAGATCAAAAATGATCTATTAAACACTAAGACTATCATGAATTCGGTAAGGTTCGGATCTAGTTTGCGTCGTTTATATGACCGAGTGGGATATCGTATAACCTTTGTTGGTTGTTAGAACACTATTGCGTCTCTGTGTTTTCCCTTCCTCGCCTTCACTCGTACATCTACACTAACATTACCTGCACACACAGAAAACCCAATGGCCTGAGTAATAGACACTGGACTCTATATCCATAATGCCAATGCTTCCATTTGTTTTGGAAAATCTGTACAGAATGGAGATGGTAGGTCTCATTCGTTTCCAGTCTGTTTAGTGTATTGAAATCATACCATCATGAGAACACTGACTGTTGTACATACATTATACCCAAACCATCTTGTTTGTGTGTGCGCATGTGCGTTTATTTGAATTCACCACCATATGCATTCGTATCGATCGTGGTCAAATTTTCATTAATAATTTGCGTGCTAAAGACTTTTACTGTTATATCTGTAATGATAGAAGGTTGGCTGGGCAGCTACAAGAAATCATTTTCATATGCACAATGATTGATTATGGTGTGTGTGGTGTATGTGCTGTTCACAGCCCACTGTCTCACAAATTTTGGTGCTAAATTCTTCAGTATCAGGGAAGTGTTGGACGTATTATTTCTCCCTTGCTTACATCTGGTACAGGCCTGCTATTGCTTTGCTGTTTCAGAAGAAACAGCCTAGTGAACTTCAAATTTTCACTGGTGTGCTTTGTTCTGTTTCTGCACCGGGGTACGAGTGAGTGACTGAAGGAATGAAAGAAAGTAAAGAACGTGAATACTTTGCTAGTAGGATTTCCCCCTGCTATTGCTTTAAAACTACCATGATCTGAGAATACTGCTTTTCTGTCGTGGTTAAAATATTATACAGACTTTTAAACACTATCAATAGACATAGAGTCATTTATCAGCCGGATAAGAGCTTTGGTTTTCTGTAGCAGCATTTTGTGTGCCCTGTCACTTGGGGAACACCGATTGAGACGTCTGGCTAACTTAAGATGCGCATTTGCTTCCCATTAGTCCAGAAAAGTTGAGAAATCGTGGAGAAAAGCTCTCCAAGAGCCATGGAAAAGAAAAGAACAGAGGGTTGTGAGGAACGCGAAGTACAACACATGTAGTTAGCTCGTCTTCATAGACAACAGCATGATGGAGCAAACCAGACGATGGAAGGGACTGAAAATTCAATATCATCCTTATTAATTGCTTTGTTTAGTTATCTCCTTTAACTGTCCTTTAAGCGAAATTCCTGGAGGCACGGTTGGTAAGCTGTGCACAGATGAAAGACCGAATGCAGTAACTCTCTCTCATTTACACCAACTGTAACAGAGATGTATTGCATTTATTCAGATTTCTGTCCATCCTAGAGTTCAGACATACTCCCGTCCAAGCTTTGTGCAGGTTCGTCTCCATTGGGACGGTTACAGTGAAGTATGACGATAATCCCTTTAGCGACTATAGAGCAAGCTAATTGTCCAGTCATTGCTTAATTAAGCACACAACTTTAGATTCATTCATTTTACATATTAATTCTTAAGGGCTAACTTAAGAATTCACACTAATTAATGGATATCTTTAGGCCACATTGCATTCGTAACTGAGATTGTTTTATCATGACATTTTATCCTATAGATTATAGACTGTGTGTCTGCATATAAAGTTTTCCTAAACCCCCTCTTTCTGCAGGTTTGAAGCGGTTGATTTTATTATAATTGAGTAGGTTTATTAGGATATATTAATCAGAATATATATATATTTTAAAAGCAGCTGCACAAACCTCTGCTTTTGCAAACTTTTATAAGTTCCTTCTCTTCACCTGAATGACCATCTTTAATATAATTGATAAGAGTGTCATAAGAGAACACATCGTTTTCACTAGGCTTAAAAACTGGAGTTATTTAAAAGCAGGTCAGTCCAATGCCAAGATCAAAGGACTTTCTGTCTAATGTATATTGTTTATGGCAATTTATCACTGTGTGATATTTTGTACATCATATTAAGCTGCATTCAAACATTATCCTTTAACACCACAGGATCAAAGCCTGCATTTTATTTATTTTTATTTTTTTTTTGTTATACATATTTTCAAACTGCATTATAGCGTCTATCAAATTAAACTATTACATGTTTCCTGTCGTTCCAATTTTGTTTTCGTTTGCAGTTATTTTTTTTGTTGTTATTTGAAAAGTAAAAAAATAAAGAAAGAAAGAAAATAAAGTTGGTTTTGTACATAGAGTGCAATACAGCAATATTGTATTTGTGTTTTCTTGAATTTCTCTTGAGCATGTGAACAAGGAATATATATATATATATATATATATATATATATATATATATATATATATATATATATATATATATATATATATATATATATTAAATATGACTTTGCAGTAGACTACATGGACACATTAGATCAATGCTAATCCATCTGTGTGTGAAATATCTACAAACCTGGAGATTTTTAGAGCCAGGATACTGGAAATCCTATTAAAGCTGAACAAAATGTTGTTGTTTTTTTTCCCCCTTACCCAGTAACGAATTTCTTTTAATTGTAAAACAGTTATCAGTTCTGTCCAGTGCATGCTTTATGTTAAACAGCAGTGACATAAATAAATACATTCAAATGTCACTTGCAGTAAATTCATTGATCAGTTCGAGCTATTTGTTTTAAAGAGAAATCTACAGCGGATAGAAAAGTCTACACGCCCTGTAACGTGATCTCGCAACCACCAAAATTCAAGTGAAAAACAAATAGAAATATTCTAAAGGGAAAAGAAAACGTACAATAACCGGGTTGTGTAAGTATGCACACCCTTTTATAATGATGCATGTGAATATGCTCAGAATGAATGAATCACATTTCCAGCACATTGTGAAAACAGCAACCGATTCAATTTAAGTAACAAACGTATAGAAGCGTTTTAGGAAAATAACCTGGTGTTAATGAATACTTTGGTAAATCACATTTTGCTTCTAATACAGCGCTCAGTATTTTGGGGGAAAGATTTGACCAATTTCGCCTTCATGGTGTTTCATGGTACATCTAATGTTTTGGAAATTCTTTTGTACCCCTCTCCTGATCGTAACGGTTTTCAAACCAATTAAAGGAACCGTATTTTCATTAATTACAAACCATCTAACAAAGGAAATAAAAAGGTTCTTTCTGTTTAAGGCTATTCCATTACGTCAGCAATTGCTAAGGACATTTTACCATCGAGTCTCCAGTACTGCACAGTTGATAACTTCAGTTTGATACTTAAAACTTTTAATCATGCTAATACTCAAGTTCCTTTTAACACACTTAGCACTGCATGGCTTTATAGCATATAGCTATAGAAGTGAAATGATTTTATAATCCTGTTTAATAAGCCCTAAACAGTATTTTTCAAAATAACTTGCACTTTATTCGTGCATTCACATTGCATATTGTGTATCGTTTCTGAGCTGATTCCTATCCTATGACAGCAACAACAATGTGGACTTCTCTTCTCTCTGTCACATTGACTTAACTGTCCACATTCTGAATACAGAAGAATGCTAACATGTGGTTACACAGGCACCGGGATACGGAGAGGGAGGTACAAACACTAGCAATGAAACTGTTCTGGATAGAGAATAAATTGTTTTTCGTGTCCCAAGATAAATACAGAAGGGCAGGCCTTTTCCAGGGTGGGGGAGTTAAAACAAAACAAAAAAAAAACAAAAACAAATGAGTTTCAAGAGAAGGAGGGGCAGATGAGGCTGTAAGGAAAAAGAAAGAACCCTTTATAACTCTTACTCCAGCCAATTGGCTGAGGGCAGTGTCTGTCAGTTCACTTCCTCTTCAGGCAAGCATAGAAAGTTTGAGGTGGAGACAAGAGAGGGAGTGTCTACAAATCCACAAGACTGTACTGTTTAGCTCAACTCGACAAGAAACCGAAACGGCTCAACTTGCAAAGCAAGCTTAACCAGGCGTTCTCTCTTGCCTTCACTATTTCCTGTATTAGGAAGCCATCTTGTTTGGACGAGCTTATGCGACGTTTCTTTTTTTTCCCCCCAACTTAATCTTTGTTGTACTTTTTTCCCTCCCCCCCCTCTCCCCCCTTGGGAGTTTCCTGCTGAAGTTTGGACTTTCTACTTCTCGGAGCAACTTGAGAAGAGCAGGACAGGAAGAGGTAGGGGGAGCCTTAGGGAGAGAAGGAGGAGGCAGGCTCTCTGTGTAGAAGCTAAGTTTAGTTGTCTATCTTCCTGTTCTCCCTACTTTATGAAATGAAAAGCATTTGGTGAAGAACGCAGAAGACGCTACAGGACAGACTTTTTATGTATACATATATTTTGTTCCTGTCGTGTACGGAGAGCTACACAAACAGTTTGAGCGAGTGAACGGTGTTGGCCTGTCTGTGTACTTCTTGCTCCTTCACGCCCCTTGGTCTTGCTCCACTATTTGACTGGCTTTAACATTTCAGGATGGCCAATAGCAGCCCTGTAATGTCCTCAGCACCCCTATCTCAGGTATTCTTCCCTACAGGCGGTTCTTCTCCCCCTGGGTCAGTGGTGACGCTGCATGCCACACCAGTTTCACTGCCTGCTGTCTCTACACCAGGTTTCCCTCCTGTGGAGACAGGGCTTTCCCAAGGGCCCAGTGGCACCAATATGTCTGTCATACCTCCCCCAACAGCCGGAGTGTCTTTCATTATCCAGATAGGACTGACACGAGAGTCGGTGCTTCTGCCCCAAACAGCGGATCTTACATATGTCAAACAGATCGCCTGCTCCATCGTGGACCAAAAGGTGAGTTCCAAATATATGGTTGCAAGTATATTCTTATTCATCACCCAAACTTTTTACATGCTTTTTAAAGATCGTCACCTGGTTGTCAAGTGTCTGCCTTGAAAGAGCCCCCCCCCCCCCCCCCCCCCCCCCACACACACATTTATGTTAATTAGAGATGTTCATATTACAGTGAACGGGTTTGAATATATAAAATAATGCTTCAACATAGATGAAAAAATGTTTCACCTGAATGCAAGCTTTAAATGAATTCGCCTTGTGGCTGTTCTCACATTCTCACACTTTTTTTTTTTTTTTTAAGAATAGCTGTTTTGATTCTTCTATGTTTTGATTCTGAACATTCAGACCGTTCATCTTCAGTGTCCCCTGTAGCAGCAAAGACATTTTAAATGAACCAAGTTGCTTGTTTTCTTTAACTGAACAAAAACCGATTGTAATCCTGCGTCTAATTAGATTCGTTCGATTTGTTTTTGTTTTGTCTGCACTCCAGCGCACCAGCAGAAACAAAGGGCCTTCTGACTCGATTCAAAGAGCTCCCTGTGTTCCACTGATATTTTTCCATTGGGCTGCCAGCATATGTAGCACACACTTCTCTTTGTATTATTATTTAGATGTACGTTTGTGCCTCTTTTGTTTTAATTATTAACATTTGCTATAATAAAATACATAGAAAGGTATATATTTAATTCAAAACTAATTAGTATCCCATCTATAAAATTCTTTAGAATTTTTTCAATTTGTAGATTTAAAAAAAATAAATAACCATATTCACAAATTGCCTTTTTAAATAATTTATTAATTTTTTTTTTAGTAATACCAGGTATGGTGTAACCTCGGCAGTCATGTCTCTTCTAAAACACTATTAAAAGTCTTGGGACAAGTTATGTGTCAGTGAGCTAAGTTAAGGGTAGATCTTTCTTTGATTTGATTATATAGGCTTGAATAAATGAAAACTTCATTTGTTATTTTCGGCGTCTATACAGGAAAAAGCTGAGGAAATCAGTGGAGAAACGTAATGACTTTGAAAAGAGGCTTATTATTGGGGCACAAAGGGTAGGAGCCTCATTCACAAAGCCTTTTCAACTGGCTAGTGTTTCAGTTGAGGTTTAAAGGAGAAATCAGCATTTAGATCTATGAGAGCCACTTTCTATAGATTGGGATGGAAATTGTAGTCAAAAGCACACATTATGCATACTGCTTGTGCATTAGTGCGATATGTGAGGAACAGGTGACTGTTAGGGTCGCGGTGTATAGGACTTCAGTGCTGCATTGTTACTGGTCTACAAATATGTGTAAAATATGTAATATAGTCTGCTGAATCAGTCTACACTATACTGGGGGGTGGGGGGGTGTTGTAGCATGGCATGGTTACGGGTCCATTTATCCTCTTAAAGGGAAGGGTCACTGCAAATCACTACGGTTATTCTAACTGATCACGTTTATCCTGAAGGGACTGTTTCTTTCCAGGATGACTAAGCCCATATCCACAGGCGATGAGGGCCTCACTAAAGAGTTTGACGAGTATGAAAATTGTTAGTCATGTGCTCTATACTACATGTACAAAACATACAAGAGGCTGATGTGACTCAAACAGCTATATTATTAGTTGTACGTGGTACAAAACTGAAATAAGGGAAAGCCTATCCTTGCGAGAATAACAACACTGAGTCTATTCCTGTAATGCCTAACACAATTGGAAAACACTTTCCAGTCTCAGACTATGGCTTGAAAATTTCAAGCTCTTTGTTCTTTTTTTTTTCGTTATTTGCTCCATATTTTTAGGTTTAACTGTGTGGACTGATCATCTTGTTGAAAGCTCTATTTATTGTCAAGTCTGAACCTCCTGGCAAAGGCAATCAGGTTTTGGGTTAAATATCCAAAACTGATAATGCCATATACTACCTGGCACAATACAGCTCCAATGCTGTTACAGTGGATATGGGGGCTTTTCCTTGATTCAAGACCAGTTTTACTTACTGTAAAATGACGCTTGGAAAGTTCTGGTGTTGCATTGTTCTGGGATGCTCTTAGGAAAAGCTTTTTTTTCTGCCTGGCTTCCAAAGAGCTTGTTGTTGTTGTTGTTGTTGTTATTTATGTAGGTGGAGACTAAAACTAGTCATAAAATTACAGGAATCAACTCATGTATAAATCTAAAATTGCAGTACATACAGTAAGAGAAAGTACCATTATTCAATTCAAAATACAATAATTCTTCCCATGAAGGTTCCCTATATTTAGACATGGCATAATGATTTCATTGTAGCAGCTGATTATATTGATCTCTTTTCATACGATACATTTGGGCAATCAATAGTAACAATGCTTTAAAGTGACGCTTCAGTGAGCAATGTTTGACACAAAATCTGACACCGTTTCCTTGTATCCTTCCCCCATGTATTCTTAGGGAGGACTTACAATGCAAGAAGTAAATTAAAAGAAAGAAATGAGAAGCACCCCCTATGCCATTGATCCTTCCAGAGGAATGTCCTGCCCATATATATATATATATATATATATATATATATATATATATATATATATATATATATATATATATATATATATATAATTGAATTGAATATTTACACACACACATAAAATTACAACCCCAATAATGAAAAAGTTGGGACAGTATGTAAAATGCTAATAAATACACAGAGTAGTGATGTTTAAATGTACTTTGTCTTGTATTTAAACAAAGAACGTATAAAGACAAGGTATTTGATGTTATCTAATCAACTGCATAGTTTTTTGTAGGTAAACGTTTATTTTGAAATTGATGCATGCAACACGTTCCAAAAAAGTTGGGACAGGGGCAATTTACGACTAATAGCGATGTGAGAAGTTGAAATAAGAAGGTGATGTGAAACAGGCGAGGCAATCGTCTTTAAGGAACCTCCCAAAAAAAGGCCTAGTCCTTCAAGAGCAAGTATGGGTCAACAATCTGCCAACATATGCGTCAGAGAATAATCCAACACTTTGAGAAGAACATTCCCCAAAGGCAAATCGGTAGGATTTGGGGCATTTCACCTTCTACAGTACACACTACCATTAAAAGATTCAAGGAATCCGGTCAAATCTCAGTGCGTAAAGGGCGAGGTCGAAAACCACTTCTGAATGCGTGTGATCGCCGAGCCCTCAGACGTCACTGTCTTAAAAACCGTCATGAGAAAACCACAAACAGCAGAGCAATTCTGATACAAGACAGCGAAACGCATGTGTATGATAAGATCCTGTGAAGACATAAACCAGAAAAAAGCACCAAAGTTAATTTAATCTTGCTGAACTTCCAGCAAGGCATCCAAACCCGAATCGTTAAAACAGAAGGTGAAGTCACAACAGGAAATTAAAGTCAGTGAAGAAGAGTAACAGAATAAACAGTTTGAGGAGGTCAGAATGAACATCACTGGCCGCTCACACTGCTGATGTAATATTTTTGTGAGTAGTGCAGTCCAGGAGTGAATCAGCAGCTGGCTCTGAGAATGTGGCCTTGGCGGACATTTTCCTAGTCTTGTGCGCTATTGATATATTCACAATTCCATTGCTCAGGTGCTACCATACATAATCATTTTATTATAATAATTGATGTAACGATTATAAAATGTATCACATTTTCCTTTGTTAAATGCTGAATATATCAAATTTACCTTCATACAATCAGTCATAAATCTGAAAAAAAAAGAAGCACATTTCGATAGTGACCATACTGTTTCAACTGCAACCTAAATTTAATTATACAACACTTTCCACTCTTGCCATTTCCATGAGTGCTGATATATCACTACATACAATTCTAGCAACAGTTCATTACACTGAACCCATTACTGCAGTTACTACGGGCTGTTAGTCAGCATTTTAAACATTCTTTCCAGCTGTGGCTTCTTTGGGAACTTTTTTGATGATGCTGCAAAATAAACTAAACATTTGGCCATACCGTGTCCGATATGTCAGTTAGTTGATATTAATTTCTTGTTTATAGAACTGTTGTATAAAAGCAATAGCATACCAGCAATCATGTTTTTTCATGTATTGAAAATCATAACGGTTTTGATCACCTGAGGCCTGAATATTCAGTACATCAGAGCTCTTGCTCGTGTTACATTATTTGATAAGTTTTTGATTTGTTTAAATATTTCCTTCTATTTTTGGTTTTTAATTCCTTCTGTTGATATTCTCTATATTGCATTGGCTGGTATGGGATCCTGTCTGATCCTCATGTTGGCCTCTATTTAGGTTAAATGTTCTCTCTAAATGACCCCTTCAGTCAAAAACGTAAGATTATGATGTATTTTAATGTTCTGTACAATTCACACTGGTTTACAGATAACTCCGGAGCATGTAAATAGCGAGAAGGCCACAAATTGTTTTGGCAATGACCTTGCTGCCCTGATTTCTGGAAACAGTGCACCACAGCGTGTCTGCGTATAACTTAAGTTTGATCTATCTTGTTCTTGTCTGCATTAGTTCAGAGCAACTTTGCATAGCGCAACCGTGTTTGCAGCTGCATTTGTCAGTTTGAATAAATGTCGGCTATTTGAATATGCAAGGAAATACGCACTCGTGTGCCTATTAACAGGAAGTGGAACAGTGCTTGAAAAAGGAACTTGCATTGTTATGGAGGAATGCCCCCTCGCCCCCCGCCCAGCTGAACTCACGGTAATGTTCATAGATCATTGTCAGGATTTGAACTCAGTCCCTAATGATAGGGTGAACTCTTTTCTATTCTTGCTACTCAGGAGTCTGTGTGTTCAGTTACTGTAGCCTTTCAACTTAAGTCCTTGACCTGTATCTGCACGATTTTACTGTATTCATTGCGCTGCTGCCACATGATAGGCTGATTGGTTAATTGCGTGAATGAGCAGCTCTACCGGTGTTCCTAATAAAGGGAGCAGTGAGTGTTTTTTTTTGTTTGTTTGTTTGTTTGTATTTTTAGCCTTCCAACATTGTTGTTATTTCCACGTTTGTCCACCAATTCCTTTAATTGCTCTTCCTTTTGAAATCTTTTTAAAAAATCTTTTTAAGGGCAGTGGTGGCTCAATGTTTACTAATTAACCAAGGGTTACTAATCAGAAGGTCAAGCCCTAGTACCAAGAAGCTACCACTCTTGGACCCTTAAGCAAGGCCGTTAACCCTAGCTGCTCCAGGGGTACTGTATCATCTCTGACCCCAGCTTCCTAACAAGCTGAGATATGAGGAAAAAGAATTTCACTGTGCTGTAGTGTATATGTGACAAATAAAGGATTTGTCTTCTTCTTTATGCTTCTGCCACTAGGTGGTGGAGAAATTATATTTTGGGTTCTCCATGTATCCGTCCATCCATCCTAGATTCTCGTTAGTGCGATAGGTCAAGAGTGAGTAGTTGAATGCTGGTAGGGTTTATATGAAATTATCATTGTAATCAGGAGGTGAACTTATTTGATTTTAGAATTGATCCAAACAGGGTCATGGTCGCAGAAAGTGTCTGAAATAGTTTTTTTTTTGTTTGAGTATTTTTTTTTTTTTTTTTTGAGTAAATGCAAGTATTTTTAAAAGGTATTTGAGATTAATATGAAGGACTAGACTTGCTGGCAGTGGAGTCAGCCCTGTGTCTGTATAAAAAGGCAGTACAGTGATGGTCCTGTGCAATAGGACCGCTTGCTTTAGATTACTAATTGACAGAAGCCCATTTCAAAAACGAGTGATCTTTTAGTGCCCTTTATTTCCTTTCCTCCACACCCTCTTGTGTTTCCAGTCTCATGAACTGAAAGGGATGCTTTGTTTTTGAAAGTCAGCCCTGGGTAGTGAACAAGTTAGATGGCTCTCTAATCCATCGTGAATTCATAACTGTGACTGTGAGTTATTTGAGGGTTTGGTGTACAGTGCATCCGGAAAGTATTCACAGCGCTGCACTTTTTCCACATTTTGTTATGTTACAGCCTTATTCCAAAATGGATTAAATTCATTATTTTCCTCAACATTCTACAAACAATACCCCATAATGACAACGTGAAAGAAGTTTGTTTGAAATCTTTGCAAATTTATTAAAAAAAAAAAAAAAAAAAAAAAAAAAAGCACATTTTAGTAGGTACTAAACACTGCACATCTGGAGCACACCTGGAACACCCCACAAGACCTGCCGTTTTGGAGATGCTCTGACCCAGTCGTCTAGACATCACAAATTTCTCCCTTGTCAAAGTCAGACCCTTACTTCACCTGCTGCATAATATATCCCACCCCTTGACAGGTGCCATTGAATGAGATAATCAATGTTATTCACTTCACCTGTCAATGGTTTTTAATGTTATGGCTGATCGGTGTACATACATGATTACATGATGTGAATCGCACATTCCCATGATGTACATCATCAAATTTTATATTAGAATGAATCATGTCACGCGGTATCATTACACCCCTATGGGATACTGTACCTGAAAGCCCAGGACTATTTGGCATTCCTGTTCTCTGTCTTACATTTTCCACACTTTGACCTCATAAAGGCTAAATATAGCCTAGTGTTTGTTCTGTCATGCAGAAACACAAAAGGGCAGGAAAATTCCCACATCACACCAAATGGTTGTCTAGTGTATGTGAGTGTATTTGCCTGATGTATTTACACTGGTCACCACAGTAATATGCCATTAACCAGTCAGCTAAACCAAAGTGGGTGTGAAATAAATAGCATTCATTTTAATACAGCTTTAAAATTATTTTAAAAAATAAATGCATAAACTGCATATATACCATCTGTGAGGCATTCCATATTGTGGTACAATAATATAATTAGATCGTCATTTTATAATTATAATTCAATAAAATTGAAGGCTGCTTTTTGGCCATGTCCCACATGGTGTCCTAAACCCTCCTCCACGTGTGGACATAAAAAATATATATATATATGGTGAATAAAAAAAATATATGATGCTTTATGTCCACAAGTCTGCATGGTTTAAAAACCAGGTATTTGAGACACTTATCATGAATGGCTTGTTGCAGTGAAAGTGAGTAGCTAAATGCTGCAGCTAAAAACAACTGGTCTTATACGGTTTGTTAAAAAAAAAAAAAAAAAACATGTTTAAACTATTTATTTATTTTGGACCAACTGAGTAATTATTCCAGCACGAGAAGACATTATCATTTGAATCATGAATAAAGGTATGATCGTTGCATATAGGAAACATTTTGGAACATTTTACTGTCTCATTCAGGCTGAAGCTGAAGGTTTTCAGGAAAGGGGTGTTATTGGAAGGCTACAGAGTACTACCTGAGAAGGGGAACCGTGGTAATATAGCAGGTTTTACTGCATTTTTTTTGGTAGTTATTTTTATGCCATTGTGCATATTATTTCTTACTAAAAAACTTTTTTTTTTTTTTTTTAAATCAATACACTTCTTATTCTATACTGTGTAGTGTATGCCCATAATTTAAATAATAGAGTTTATGATTGTGTAACATGGCACATGGCATGTAACACACGTGTATTCCTTAAAGTGCACCTATTATGGTTTTCCAAATATTACATTTCATGTAGTGTGTTATAGAGCTGTTGTGAACGTAAAACATCTGCAAAGTTTCAATAATCAAAGCGCACGACAAACTGAGTTATTGACTCCCAAAAGAAAGAACCGATTCTGAACAGCTGAAATGAGTCGTTAATGATTCCAGACATACTTCCTGTACTGACCTACGTAGGTTTGTAACAAAAAGCCCCACCTCTGGTCTTCATTGGCTGCTCGCAAACAGTTTTGACCCGCCCTCAAACACCACAGCTATAGTTGCTCTGAAAGATTTAGATTACTGTTGTCGCCAGTACCCACTTTATTTGGACCATCTTTCGCTTCTGGATTACAACCTATAAGTATGACTAATTATTTATGTATATATTTTATACCGAGTGTTCCAAATGCATGGTTTTGTGTTGTATACGTGTAAAGCCAGTGCACAGCTGTTAGCTGTTAGCCTCTGCTAACCGGCTAACTCACGTTATTGTCAAACTACATATAAACATAGCACTGAGAAACGTCCTGTTCAAACGTCGTGTTTGTGATGGTGGTTCGGTTTGATCTTCTGATGTATCGCTATCGGACTCCGACTCAAACTGATATTGTTGTGTACATGCAGGCTGTTATTTTGTTAGCTGTAGGCCTCTGCTAACCGGCTAACTCACTAAGTGTTTTTTGACCTCAGATGCATGTAAATCTATTGTATGAGACCTTTAAAACAAAATTAGGCACGTTTCAACACCATAATAGATGCTCTTTAAATCCACACATTCAACTGTGACTGTGCAAATATAAGTGCATGACTTTAAAGTGTCCGTTTGGGGAAAGAAATAAAACACAAAGTAGTGGATCAGTCTACAAATTTTAGTCTTGTTGAAGAAGAATCCTAAGAACACTTGTTTTGTTAGTATTGTAAAAGAATAAGAAAAATATATCCTCCAGATGAACTAATACTATTAAATTGGTACATTAGAGTTATTGATGTCAGTGAGCTGAAAGTATACAGAATTACATCATCTGCATACAGAGAAATGTGATGCCAAGTGCCATTAGTATGTATAGGTCTCTTAGGTTCTCAGGATTCTGTCCTATAATAAATTGCTAGTGGTTCTATGGTATAGCAGTCAGGATTGGAGAAAGGGGGAAACTCTATTGTGTTTCCTTTTGCACCTAAAAAGAGGGGGAGACATTTTGGTTAGTGATGACTGAGGTGAGGGATGTGAATATATTATCTGTGTACATTTCATAAGTTATGGCTTGAATTTCAAATTACTCCTGGTTACACATCAATATTGACTGTTCTATGTGATCAAAGACTTATTCAAAGCATGTAGTGAAATGATAACTGTCTCTGCTGCATGTTTGCTCTACCAGATAGCAAACATTAGAAGTATATAAACATAAACACACATGTGTTTGATCTGTTTGATCATAAACACAAACTACTTTGATCTGTATTTGTGCCTGTTTTAAAAAAAACAAACAAACAAAAAAACTATTAGCTACAAATTTTCCAATTATTTGGGTTTCTATGCATAGATATGATACTGGATGATATGATGAGACCATCAAAGGGTCAGGATTTCGTATGAGAACATTATACTATAATTATACTATAGTATAGAATATTAACTTTAGAGGTTATGGCGGATTAGACACAGAAATGAGTAAGGTGGGGAGTGTAAGAGTCTTGTTAATAATTCTGCCCTGAAAGCACCTGCATTGGGACCTTGTGCAAGCTTATAAGAGTCCCGGGCTCTACGGAAACAATTTCTTTTAGGAGCACTTGTGCTCCTAATTACAAAAATTTAGGAGTATGGTTGAAGTGTAGATTTATTTATTTATTTATTTTTATTTTTTAAAGAGATGATAACGTTAACATGCCACAATATAACGGACAAGTAGGCATGAGAAAACTTGAGCTGGTCAATTATGACAGAATTTAGGAACATTGTGTGAGCCATGACACATTAATTTACCTTCTGATAAACTAAATTTAATATTTTCAGTTCATTTTAGACTGTATGTAAAAAAAAAAAAACGTTATCCTGTTCCACCTTGTAAGCAAATACAATAAACCTCAATGCTCAGTCTTTGAAGTCAGCTCCTCTTAAATATATTTAAAGCTCCACTATTAGGCATTTTCCACTGTCATGGTTCTGGGCTGGAGTCAGTTCTTGAACCGCTCTGTGTGTATTGTGTATATATCTGAATAATCTCATATTGGATGTGATTGGGTGAGTTCATTTACCCGTCAGATGCACAGCGCTTTAGTTTAACGGTAGTCATTACTGACGCTCCGATCAGGAGTTTTACGACTGATACCGATTTCTAGTCATCTTGATCAACCGAAACCGATCCAGATACCAATCGTTTTATTGTTTAAGCTTTAATCAGGAGGTCTATCATAAACAGTTTAATGTAAGCTCTCTGCTCATGGTCAATTGAATTAAAATAATAGCAATGAGAAATGCTGTTAGTTAATTGATAAATAAACAAGCATAAAATATTTATTTTTAAATATCTTGAACAATAAAGAGTCCTAATTAAAGGTAGACTAACATAAAAATGATCCACATTAGGAAAAAGAAGACTAATAGTCTTCTAAGGAAATAGCGAACTAAGATGTTCAAATTGAGATTAAATGCGAATAGTTATTAAACATTATTTCATTTCTCATTTTATGAATTTATTATAACATTTTTTTTTTTTTTACATGAAATGATTTGTTTATAACTAAGCACATTTCCTGTCTTTACATTTTATAAGTTGTTTTTTTTGTGTGTGTGTGTTTGTTTATCAGTTTTAGATGGGTTCCCCCAGAACATTGTTGCCATGTCTGCTGATAATATTGTGTTTTGGGGGATTAATTCACAACATGGAAACTGGAGTTGACTTTTCTCATGATATCTGGCAACCGTGAGTTTAAATGAAGTGAATGCACTGTTAGTGACGTTAGAGTTAGTGTCACTGTTAGAGTTAGTGAAGTGTCTAACAGTGTCACTGTTAGAGTTAGTGAAGAGAGTGAAGGAGAGCGGCAGTGTTCTGTATGTTTACAGACTGAACAGTTGCTACTCTTGATTATAATTGGTGATGAATTATTAAATAAAGAAGTTTGAATTAAACCCACCTTGCAGTGTTATCATCATTATTATTAATTTACTCCGCCTGACGCCGCTCTGTCTACACGAGCAGGTTACAATCACAGGTTCAGGTCATTTTGCGGGATTAATAAAAGATGGCGGTTTGTGAGATCGTGAAGTTGAGAGACACAGATGATGTTCAGTGTTACTCTTGTTCAGTTGCTGCTGTGCATTTTGGACTTCCTGTAGTTTTTATTCCGATTGTATTCTACAACTCCGAACAGGTCACTCACACCGGTGCGAATAAATATTTATTCACAGTCGCACAAAATACTTTTCAGTCGCAAATGCGAGTGAAATGGTCGCACTGTAGAGCCCTAAGAGTGTGTCTGACCTTTTGTGAACATGCTAGTGTGCTTGGTCTCAGGTAGTGTGTGTGGAGTGCTCATCATTAACATCAGGGTGGAGCCATGGTCTGTTCAGCATTAATGCTACCTGTGTAGTCTGTCAGGTGTGCTGCAGTGTCATCCATCACAGTCAGTATGTTTACATGGACAACAATAATCTGATATTACCCCGAATAAGACGATACTCTGATTAATAAACCACCATGTAAACAGCAATTTTTCTATTACCTTAGAACTAAAGTCATACTCGAAGTAAACACAAATGGAATTAAGATGTGTGGAGTATTCCTGTTTTAGTCGCATTATCGACGTGTATTACAGACACGTACACACCTTTAATCACACTATTAACGTCATGTGTGAGTTTTCACCGCATTTTGCGACAGGACACGTACACACACGGCAGCGCTCAACCGTTTGATGGCAAACAAGAGATCACGGCTGCGTCCGAAACCGCATACTTACCTACTATAAAGTAGGTGAAATACATGTATCTGCGCTACTATACAGCAGGTAAGTACACGGATTCGGACGCAGCCCACGGCTTCAAGCAGTCGTCTATTAGCACGTACAACATGACAAATAATTAACTGCACTTGAAGCTTTCATAAAATTAAAAATGAAACACCCAGAACTGTATACGGTTCCATAACGAAGACGAACTGTATGTCAATACGTGAAATTCTGGAGGGGACGTCGGTCGGCGAGGCGCGGGGACGTAATGACACCTGATGTTAATCGATCTATGATCTATAACATGTAAAAGGGGAACATGAAAGGAATATTCTAAAAGCGACTCATGTAAACACCTTAATCAGAATATTGTCTTATTCAGAATAAGGTCAGTAATTAGATTACTGCTGTCCATGTAAACGTAGTCAGTGACAGTCATAGAAAAGCATGCAGGCTTAGATTTGCCTCCTGGCCCAGAACTACTGTCTCTGTCCTGTCTGTAAGCCACACCGGACAGTGAATTGTCTGTCTGTTTACAAACATATTGACTTCTGCCCTGCTGTAGGTGTTCCATATTAGCTGAACCACCTCTTTGTCAATTTTCCAATCTCCAGATACAGCCTTGTGTGGCTTAGTAAGCAGGTATCTCTCAGAGATAGAAGGTGTGACCTCTGCTTATGTCATGAGCTTGCTTGCCCACATCAACAGCGTTGTTTAGAAAGGGAAGTACGCACAGATTTTATTACTGCAGGGAGTCCAAACAAGAATAGAGACTTCACTGACAATACAGTGTGGGAGTAGATCTCAAATATGCTTGGACAGTATTAGCATTGGCAGTATTTTTGGTCACCTCATCCTGTGCTCAAAAGGAGCATCTTGCTGGAAGTGCATGAAATGTGTTGGGGTTTATTTTCCTTGTACCTTAATAATTCTTTGTGGTATACCACCTGCCAAAGTAGATGTCTTCGGTGCTGGTTTTACACTGGCTAATAACTATATAATCTTATACAAACTACTCTGTCATCACATAAACAGTGCTCTGTGTCGCTAGCATCATTTTGACACGACACACTAGTTTGACGGTGGTTGGTAAAAATCCTCACGTCTTGTCGTCAAAGCCGTAAAAGAAAATGTTGGGGACACCCACGCGAATTAGAGGAGTAAAGTTGAGGCCAAAAGAACAGAAGATAAGAGAACAAAAAGGAGAAAGGGGTGGGCCTTTATAATTCATCACAATTTTAACAGGTGCAGCCTCCCAAGAAAGACTGTATGAGAAATCCAATCCTCAATGGCACAAAGCACCCTTAGAAACTGTGCTGTACTGTTTCCAGGCAAATCCTCTGGAGGCACAGATATGATTACAACAGTGTCTATTGTTTGCCTACTGTGCAAACATGCATAGGAACGTTGGCATGAGAATACAATGCATGTGCAATCAGGCTAAGTGACTGGATAGAATATCAAACTGTATTAGAATTGTGTAATGGTGCAGAGAAACAGGCAGACAGGCAGACAGGCAGACAGACATGAGTTGTTTGCTGTTTGGTTGTACAGAATTTGTTTAGAAGACAGACCAGGGTTGGACATATCTCTTTTGGTCGAGAGATTATTTGTGTAGCCGATCACCTCTTTTTTTTTAAGAGCATATATTTTTAGTTAAATATTATTAAAATCGTTATCTTCGCCATGTAGCTCCACCCTAAGGGTGTTTGCTTTGTTTAGTTAATTATATGTATGCTTGCTAGATTGCCTGGATGGTAGAAATCTACTTTATAGTATATATATACTCATCATCCTTTTATTAGGAACACCTGCACATTGATGCAGTTATCTAATCAGCCAATCATGTGGCAGCAGCGCAGTGCATCAAATCATGCAGATGCAGGTCAAGAGCTTCAGTTAATATTCCCAACAAACATCAGAATGAAGAAAATGTGATCTCTTTGACTTTAACTGTGGCATGGTTGTTTATTTCAGATGGGCTGGTTTGAATATTTCAGAAACTGTTGATCTTCTCGGATTTTCACACACACACAACAGTCTCTAGAGTTTATGCAGTATGGTGCGAAAAACATTGAGCGAGTGACCGTTCAGTGAAACATTGAGCGAGTAGGTGGAAACTCCTCGCTGATGAGAGAGTTCAGAGGAAAATGGCCAGATTGGTTGGAGCTGCACGGAAGGATATAGTAACTCAATCACTCTTTACAAGCGTGGTGAGCAGAAAAGTATCTTAATATTCACAAAACATCGAACCTTGAGGTAGGTTGAACATTGGGTTGCACTCCTGTCAGCCAAGATCAGGAATCTGAGGCTGTGTGTAAAATAACTAAAAACCAAAGCAATATTCCTTGCACTGACTTAGAAGACTAGTGGGAAAGGTAAACTTGCATTTTTTGACACACCTTTTCAGAAGACAGGAGGTGTCAGTGTGGGCTTCTGAAGGGTAGTTCTCTTCTCCATTCTACATGAGAAATCTTCCACCTGTTATCTTTTGTCACGTCATCCACTTAATGGCAATTATGACGGATGCAAGTACAGATAAGAGTTTATTTAGAGAGAGACAGGTAGACAAATCCAAAACATGAGACAATAGCGAGGTCAACAAACAGGCGATTGACAAAAAGGCATAAACTAGGCAAGGCAAGAATCGAGGACGAGAAACAAGAAGCAAGATCACTCAATACTTCGCGAAGTTGTGTACAAGCAGTCTCTTTATACTGTGGTCGTGAGTGCTGTGAATTGGATGCAGGTGTGCGATTAGAATGAAAGTGAGTGTTCTGGGAATTGCAGTCCATGGCGGCCATGTTTGTAGACCACAATGCAGGATGGGAAATGTAGTCAGTGGTATGCTGTGATATGACATCTTTAGAGAAAGGTATTTACGGTACTGTATTTACTTTCAAATTGAAGCATGGAATCAACTTCTCTTTAACTGAACTGCTGGTGGCCCATTATTTATTCTTCAGTAACTGCTAATCATAGTCAGGTTTGTGGTGAATCCAGATCCTATCTCAGGAACACTGAGCATGAAGCAAAATTAATTTCTGGGTGCAATGCCAGCCCACTGCAATACTGCTTTTGACTATTTTCTTTCAAAACTATTATAAGCACATGTTCCATATGAATGAATTATTGCTAATGACCTCAAACAAAAGTGGTAATCAAATCTGAGTTAATAATACTATTATGGGACCATGTGTATACCTTTTACAAATTCCATAAAAGTTGATCAGTCTACCTACAGTCACAGTCAAGCGTTGTTCTCTCTTATAATGGAAAGACTCTCTTTTATGGAAACATTTTTGGCATGACTTCCAGGTATCACACTGCATAAGCCAGTAGAACTAACATAAGCAATGCCCTGCAGTTCAGTCTGTTCTAATGACCCGACGAGGTCCATACCAATTCTTTCTATGGAGATCTCAATCAATGGGAGGGGGTGCAGTTGTGCTTTTTGGGGTGGCTGGAGGATTGACCACCTGCGTACATCTACGCAAAGGCTCGGCAAATAGAAATGGGCCATGAGACGGTTTAGTGTCTTATCCTGCAATAAAGGCCCGGCCATAGGATTATGATGAGCTGCAGGAAAATGCTCCTCTGTACCAACAATTTTATAGTCTCTTCTTTATTTTGAATGTCCTACTTCATTTGATATATTGTATCCTTAATAATGGGAAAATGAGTGGGATAATGCAACATTTGGCTGGATTTGCTAGACGTCAATTAGTTTCACTTGGTTGAAGGCACATGCCTCAGGGTTTTGTTATGTGACGGCTCCAAGGGGAATTCCCTGAGAATAATCCCTCAAAGGGTGGATGGGAGGAGCCCTCCCCACCCTCCGTGACTCCCGGACATACAGCTGATGACGACGGCCTCAGCAAAGCCTGTGCATGTCCCACACTGCATCTCGCTACAGCAGAACCCATTCACAAACATTGCCCCTAACAAGTGTCTGAAAATCTGGCCAATTCGTCCTGAGAATTAGTGGATAGGTGAGACGAGGTCTAACCGCTGCTTCTATGCTATGCTTTTATCCCCAGAATTGAATCCTGAATGGCACTAGTGGATATTCATTAATATGAAGGAAAGGTTACTAGAAAACAAAAGTGCATTTAATGAAATTAAACATAATTTAACTAAGTGGTTTTTTCACTGTATTTTATTTTTCATTAAGGCAGACACAAAAGATCCTCGCTATTCTCAGCTCTTGAGTAACATTTCCACAACACAGATTATGATAATATCAGTGATGTTAATCTCTCTCTCTCTCTCTTTCTCTCTCTTTCTCTCTTTCTCTCTCTCTTTCTCTCTCTCTCTTTGTCTCTCTCTGTTTTTCATTTTTCTCTCACTGTTTCTCTCTCTCTCTGTTTCTGTTTTTCCTCTCTCTCTCTCTCTCTCTCTCTCTCTCTCTCTCTCTCTCTCTCTCTCCCTCTCTCTCTCCCTCTCTCTCTCTCTCTCTCTCTCTCTCTCTCTCTCTCTCTCTCTCTCGCTGGCAGTTCCCTGAATGTGGTTTCTATGGGATCTATGACAAAATCCTTCTTTTCAAGCATGACACAAGCACTAATAACATCCTTCAGTTGGTCAAGACTGCAGCTGATATCCAGGAGGGTGATCTTGTGGAGGTGGTGCTGTCTGGTGAGTAATTGTACCTTTCACTTGTTCTATCCTCAAGAGACAAACAATAAAGAATTTTTCATGGCAGATAACATAATGTAAGAAATTACAGAACATCAACTCAAAAAATATTGAAAACAATATTAATGTTTTCAATTTAGCCTAATTAATGTAACCTGAGCAGCACAGTGATGTTGCCACCTATGAGCTCCAGGGTCCACAGTTCAGTCCTGTTCCCATCTCTTTGTGGGTTTCCTCTTAGTTTCACAGTTTCCTCCCACCATCCCAAAAGTATTCTGAAGATGAAAGAAAGATTGAATCAAAAAAGCATATCAAGTGTTTAGATATGTGTATGCACACTTACACGGCATTTTTCCTTCGTTTTTTTTCACTTGCTGCTATATTTTTTCAAAGTATGTTTTCTTGACTAGTCAATGTAGTGGAAAAACAGTGAGGCAGACGGAAACAAGATGCACACAGATGCACGGCAAAGAAAGAAGTCTAAAGATTTCAGACTAAATGAAGCTAATTCTACAGTAAACTGCACAAGACTACAGAAAGGTCTTTTTTATTTTATTTTGCTTTAAGGGACGGTTAACACTGATATACACTGATGTTTGCCAATCAACCTCCAGCTGTTTCTAGTAACACTTACATTTCCAGCCTTTTGTTGCCCCCGTCCCAACTTTTTTGAGACGTGTTGTGGCCATTGAATAGAAATGACCTCATTTTTTCCCTTAAAATGGTACGTTTCCTCAGTTTCAACATTTGATATGTTTTCAATGTTCTATTGTGAATAACATATTGGTTTCGCAAATCATTGCATTCTGGTTTGATTTACATTTTACACAGCATCCCAACTTTTCTGGAATTGGGGTCGTAAATTAAAATCTTGAACTGTGGCATGTTGACGTCTGTTGTGACCAGCTCTGTGTGAAAGAGCATGTTTAGAGCATGGGCTGCCAATAAGAGTAAGAGCAAGCACAGCAGAATGAGCAGGCATATCTATCACAAAATGCGGAGGTATTATTACTTCTCAGTTGTATTTTACTTTTATTTGCAAACAATGCATACTTTTGTAATGTTAATATACGAGTTATTTAGCATTAACAGTAACTGTTTTCACTTTATTTACCATAACAGTTTTAACTTACAACGTTTCAAACATTCTATCCACAGTTTTTTAAAATTATAAAATCAATGCATCATTAATTTATTGGTAAACCTTAATAAATGGTTAGTGTGGTTAAATCATTAACTATAATTTACTCTTCACAGCCACCTTTATGGTGCAAAAGACAATATAGGCAATATACAGTACATTTTAGTGTTTTAGACAAAGTTTCAGTGTGATTCCTGAACAAACACGCAGAAATTATTCTTTTGCCTGGAAGCACATGAATAACACAAGCTGAATAACACATGGACATTTCTTTTTGATTAACCTATTGACACTCCACTGCTCAACTTAGGTCCTTCAGTAGGTTTGGCTCCTGTATAAGAAAATATGTAAGAACGTATGTAGTAACTCTTGTTTATATTGTGTAGTAGCCTAATAATATAATAGCTTGGGACTAACGTGACCCTCCAATAGATCATCATCTTCCATTCTAAGAAATATTATGGCTTAGTGAAAAACATAAACTTTTAGGTGCGTGTAAACTTTTAGAGGGTGTGTGTGTGTGTGTGTGTGTGTGTGTGTGTAATCTCACGTGGGGACACTAGGCATGAAATGGGGACACACCCTAGATGAGATGCCCATGCGCACATACACACTCACACAACACAATTTACCATAGATAATCCACCTGCTAGCATGTTTTTGGTAGGTGGGAGGAGACCAGAGAATGTAATGCATCCCACTGTGCCGTGTAGAAAAACTAATAAAGCATATCCACTTGTTGTTTTTTTTGTTTGTTTGTTTGGTTTTTTAAAAAATGAATTTCTGTTTGTTTCTCTATTATTAACTATGAAATGAGGTGTGTGTGTGTGTATGTGTATATATATATATATATATATATATATATATATATATATATATATATATATATAAATATCCAGTAATGTTTTAGTTTTCTGACACATTTCTATTGTGTATTTTTCTGCAGCGGCTGCTACCTTTGAAGATTTCCAGATTCGTCCACATGCTCTGAATGTGCACTCATACCGTGCCCCTGCCTTCTGTGACCACTGTGGAGAGATGCTTTTTGGCCTAGTGAGGCAAGGGCTCAAATGTGATGGTGAGAGCTACTCATCTGTAGGAAGACTTGAAGCTGGATAAAAATGAATGAATTCCAAATATTTCCATTCTAGATGAGCAATACGATGTTATTTGTGTTAGGTATGCCATTAAAGCATTCACAGTTCTTTGTTGTTATTCATAGTTCTCTTATTTGTGATGGCTACCTCCCCCTTCAGGTTGTGGGCTGAACTACCATAAACGCTGTGCTTTCAGCATTCCCAATAACTGCAGTGGGGCGAGGAAGAGACGGCTGTCAACCACATCTCTCAGCAGCAGCCAGTCTCTGCGTCTGTCCACCACTGAATCCCTCTGTAGTATAAGCACCAGTATAACCTCTGAAGAAACAAATCTGATCCGCTCACACACACAGATGGTAAAGCTCACACCCGTCCACATGCCCAGTCTGAGCTACAGTGCTGTGGAAAAGTATTGCCCCCCTTCCTGATTTTATTTCTGTTTTGCATACAGTGTTTATCACACGTATTTGTTTAATATCTTCAAAACAAAATTTAAACCCGAGTCAACACAAAATGCAGTTTTTAAATGACATGTCATTCATTGATGGAAAAAGGTTTTCCACCATCAACAGGCCCTATGTGAAAAAAGCAATTGCCCCTTAGTTACTTAATCAAATGATTAACCATATTTATTTGATAACTGGATTCAATTACACACACCAAGGCTTGATTACTGCCCTATTGAATCTAAACATCATTTAAATAGAATCATTCTAGCAAAAGTGAAGCAGGGTAAAGGGTTACAAAGGTCTGGGACTTCAGTAAACTACAGTGATAGCCATTATCTTCAAATGGAGAAAATTTGGAAGAGTTGAGAATCTTCCCAGAAAATTCCTAACAGAAGGTCTGTTTCATCTGGCATAAAGAGAACACAAGATCCCACAATTTGAACATCATACCAACAGTCAAACATGGTGGTGGTAGTGTGACGGTGTGGGGATGTTTCGCTACTCCAGGGCCTCAGCAACTTTCCATAAATGACTATGAATTTGGCTCTTTACCAGAAAAGCCTAAATCTCAAGCTCAAGTACAGTTGGGTTAAGCAGTAAGACAATGATCCAAAGCACAAGAAAAAGTCCACCTCTGAATGGCTGAAAAGAAACAAAAATTAAGGTATGGAGTGACCTAGTCAAAGTCCTGACTTCTACCCCATTGAGATGCTGTGGCAGGACCTTAAAAAGGCAGTTCATGCTTGAAAGCCCTCCCATGTGGCTGCATTAAAGCAACTCTGTAAAGAAGAGTGGGCCAGAATTCCTCCACAGTGATGTGAAATATTAGTTTATAAACTGTGGTTTGTGTTTCCTCATATTCTGCTTGTCTTATATTACATTGTATGAGGATCTGAAACCACAAATATGAAGGAAATCAGAAGGGGCAAAAACATTTTCATAGCACTGTATGTTCAAGCTCATGTTTCGCATAAAACTGAATGTAGTCACCATCAGGGTTACTTCATGACATGCAGTACACTGTAACAGAGCATTATTTAAGTTTTAAATTTGTTTAGACTATTTACATGGCAGAGCTTCAGCTGCCAAATTCTGTTAAATAAATAAATAAATAAATAAATAAATTCCAAGTATGGTGGTGGTAGCTGATGCTGTTGGAGGATACTTAAAATATGTGGTCACTTTTGATCAGAAGCAGGCAAGTGCATTTTGTGATATATTTAAATATTTTGTAATATGAGACACTGTAACCTGCTCTTAATGGTATTTCCCTATTTACAATATCATTTGTTTATACTCATTATGTACTCAGACCCAAAATGTAACTCACTTGGAGTTACTTCACAAGTTACCTTAAAGGTACATAAAGCTTTATTTTATTTTATTTTATTTTTTAACAGAATTGCGTAACATAAATGGCTAAGTATTAATTAAAAAGTAATGACTGAAAAAATGTTTTTGATTGCAGTACTTAAGACATAATTGTTTTTATTTGTTATTGCCTTCAAACACTGGTTATTGCAGGATAATAAGCAAAGATCTAGTCTTCTAGAAGACGTTATAGAATAAGCTCATGTTTTTAATTAACTGACATGCTCATATATTTATTAGTTCATCTATTAACACCAAACAGTAAACCTCTTATTTTTTCTTCTATTTTTCTCTAATTGTTACACAGCCCCGAACTCCCAGTGAGGCCCGGCGGTTCTACACAGGCCGTCCTGTCCACCTGGACAAGATACTAATGAGTAAAGTAAAGGTGCCACACACATTTGCAGTGCACTCCTACACACGGCCCACCGTCTGCCAGTACTGCAAAAGACTGCTTCGGGGTCTTTTCCGCCAAGGACTGCAGTGCAAAGGTCTGAGAGTCTGGTTTCAAATGATGATTGGGGTCACTTGAAATTTGAAGTACTTAATGGGAGGGTGGGTGGGTTAGATCTTCATCCTCCTAACTTCAACAGCTATAATGTGGACTTAATTAGCATTAGATGTGGTTGTGCCAATCTTAATCAGATTCACCATGATTTTTGCTTTTACATGTAGCTATAGTTACTCTGATGAATTATAAAGTAGCACTACCTAAGGCAAAGACATGTTTCTGGAGCCTTTTTATGTGCGAGACAACAAAAAATTTGAGCTGATACGTCAAACAAAGGCAGTGCCACACGCCTCTAATGTAGTTTGGTGTGCCTTGAAATGCTTCTTAAAATGGATGCATTTCAGTACACACCAGTGTCAATTCTGCAATTCTGGCCATGAATTTCAGTACAAGCTAGAGCTTGCAGCAGTATTAAATCCAGTTGACCATTGCTTGGTCAGTTATCCTTCAAAACCCAACTCAACATACAGATGAAAGTTTGATGTTACAACTACTTTAGGATAAAATTCACAAAAAGACAACTGTCTTTGGCATTAGTCAGTCTTTTTTTTTTATTTTATTTTGTTGGGTACTGCATTATGTAATATGTATACTATACTACTTAAATGACTTTATCACTAATTTAATTGTATTATATTTTATTGATAACATATTAACATACATGATAACATGTATTTCTCCTCATTCAGACTGCAAATTCAACTGCCACAAGAGGTGTGCATACAAAGTGCCCAATGACTGTCTTGGGGAAACTATTGGAGGTAATAAAACATGCACATGGACTCTTCATCAAAGCTGCATAGAAATAAGCACAGATTCAGGCCCACAGGATTATTTATATATATATATATATATATATATATATATATATATATATATATATATATATATATATATATATATATATATATATAGAGAGAGAGAGAGAGAGAGAGAGAGAGAGAGAGAGAGAGAGAGAGAGAGAGGAAAACATGATCCAAAAGGTTTTCTGTAAGAAACTGTTAAGGTATTTAGGCAGTTGACAACAATAGCCATCTAATAATACTTTTTGCCAGATGTACTTTAGTTGTTAGGTTTCTTACATGCTATAAAGATCAGGAAAGTTCACAGGACATGCTGCCAGAAATCTACTATAAATCTGGGAAGCACTCCCTTCAGTCTCCTCTTCAGGAGGTGAAATGCTCCTCAGTTGGGTTAAGGTCTGGTGATTGACTTGGCCAGTCTAAAACCTTCCACTTTTGCTTCTCCTGGATAAAGTTCTTTGTTGAGTTGGCAGTGTGTTTTGGAGCGCTGTCTTGCTGCATGATGAAGTTCCTCTTGATTAGATTAGATGCATTTCTCTGTAAATTGGCAGACCGAATGTTTCTATAGACTACAGTGAGCCTGTTTCAGAAGCAGCCATGCAAGCCCAAGCCATGACGCTACCTCCACCATGTTTCACAGATGAGCTTGTGTGTTTTGGATCATGAGCAGATCCTTTATTTCTCCACACTTTGGCAGTTCCATCAGTTTGTTAGAGGTTCATCTTGGTTCCAGAAGTTCTAATCTCTGTATTTCTATGTGAAATCCAATCTGGACTTCAGATTCTTTTTTTTAGTCTATTTTAAAGTCTATTTTAAAAACTTTTAACATATTCTATGTAGGCTTTGAAATTAGTATCAGATGTTCCTAGAAAAAGAAGGGCCAACAGAAACCATAAAAATTTGTGTCGGGTAATAAAAAATTTTTGTGCTGATTTAAATTTAAAAAAAAAAGTTTATGAATGGATTTCATTGTTTAGATTACATTTTATTAGATAACGCTGCCGTGATGAGAAACAGGATTATCAAATTGTGATGACGTTTCTCTTTGAAAGCTAGCCAGATAGCTGTAGTATAAGCACAGAGATATGGAGGTGAGACCCGGTGAAGTAGCCTGCTGGAGTTTACTGCAGAAGAAAAGTAGATCAGGATTTATAATATAATGTGTAACTTTCCCCTATTATTAAAATCTATTCATCTTCCATACCGCTTATCCTGCACAGCGTCACGGGGGGCCTGGAGAATATCCACGGGGACTCGGGGCACAAGGCGGGGGACACCCTGGATGGGTGCCAAGCCATTGAAGGGCACAATCGCGCACACATTCACACAAAATACGTTCACACACTACGGACAATTTTCAAATGCAAATCAGCCTACAACACATGTCTTTGGACTGGGGGAGGAAACCCCTGAAGCATAAATGTCCAGATCATGATTTTATTTAGCATATTTCCTCATTCTAACAAAATAAATTTCTGCTTACGCCCCTCCCAGCACAACACATAACGTGCTTCTGAATCATTCATAGACATGAGTTTATTTACATCAGGCACAGCGCACAGGCGTTAATTTGCATTTTGACCACAGTCAAGCCAGCTGAGGTACAAACAGGTAACTGAATGTAACAATAACTGTGTGGTCTTACGCATTATGCTTGTGCCACCTGATTAGCTGATTGGATATTTGCATGAATGACCAGGTGTTCAGGTATTCCTAGCAAGCTGTGTATCTGAATCCATTCTGAATTTTCACTGTGTGGTTTTTTTCCCATGTCCATCTATCTTTTCCTTCTTTTTCTTTCTCACAGATATGTTTAGTCCAGCTGCAGACACAGAAGTACCGATGGATTACAATAATGAATATTTGGATTCAGAAAGAACTTCACTGATGGATGAATCAGATGAGGCCTGCAGCATCCCTGGCTCCTTCTCCCCTGACAACAGTCAGGATGGAGCCGGTGGAGACCAGAGGTCAGACACATACTATCTCGCTCACTCGCTCCCTTTCATTTAAAAAACATTGATTAAGTATGTGTTCTGATCTCCTCAGTGCTAATATTCCCCTCATGAGAGTGGTACAGTCAGTGAGACACACCACACGCCGCTCCAGTAAAGCTATCAAGGAAGGCTGGATGGTGCATTACAGCAACAAGGACACCCTGGTACACTGCTTTTCTAGTTCATACAAATAATTCCCTCTGCACTGAAACAAATAAGAAAAATTAAGGACGGTACATTTCATTACCAAATATGAGACAAATTAACATTATTTCTGTGTGATAGAGAATGCTTGAAATGAAATAAATTGTGACTTGATATGATTTCCAGAAATAAATGGCAAGGTTATTAGTTTGTCAGTATTGTATTAATTGCCTAGATAGAACAATATAGATCAATTATTTGTTCTAGTTTTTCAGTGAATTATTTCTTTATTTCACATCCTTTATCTGCATTAAAAGACACAAACATCTCAGCCTTTACACTTACCTGAGATTCTGCTCTGCACTCTTTTGCATTACTTTTTTTTCTTTGCATTTTATTATTATTTTTTTTTAATTGATGGGTGTTCACGTGTACTCTCATCATCTGATGAGATGTATTAGATGCCACACAAGTAATTGGCGCACGTTTTTTAGCTATCGTCTAGTCTTCACTAGAATTACTGCTGGACGTGTTCTTTAACCAGGTGAACAAAGGTTAAACACATTGGTGAATGAAAAATGTTTACATAGATATATTAAACAGATCTTGCACAAAATTTTTTTTATTTTTTCCATAGTCTCTCCTTCAATCTATGCTTCTTGCTTTCTCTTCTCCTCACATATATTTCCAGCTTATCTTCCTCTCCATGTATCTCTCCTCCTCTCTGTGGGGTGGTACAGCTCTCTTCCTCACTAACATTGACTCCTTGTTGACCTATGATCCCTGACCTTTCACCCCCAACAGAGGAAGCGACACTACTGGCGCCTGGACTGCAAATGCATCATCCTTTTCCATAATGACACCACCAATAAATACTACAAGGTAAGAATTTTACAAACTTACAAAAACAGTAGCAAAAACTTTTTTTTTTTATCTTAATATGAGTAGGCGGTGATGTTACACATTCCCACTGTTTAAGCAGTGTACGTGTGAGACGAAAATAAGAAATTTGATAACATAACTCCTAGTGTCCTACTGTGACCTGTAAACATGTTGTTTCTCTTCTTATGTTTTGGTAATAAATCTGAGAAGCCATATGATTAAGGCGTTAATACCATAGGAATAAGAAACAATAAAGCTTATAAAATGCATTAAAGGGATTTATATGGAGGGCAGTGCTGGTTAGAAAATTACTTTTCATCTGTCCTCTGATTACAGCCATGCCCCCTGATTACAGCTCATAGGGATGTGATTGGACACTGATTTACATTGCATGTGCCCTAAAGGAACCCTAGTGGTTATCTGCAGTTCATAGAACATGGTTACTCTTGCATATGCATGTGAATATCCTCAGTGCTAGAGAGGGCCTGAAATGAACTACAATACCTGTCCCTGTGAGGCAAATCCCTGAAAAAATCTGTGTTTCAGAGCATTAGGATCATGAAGGTATACACTGTGCAGATCAAACAGTCGTGAATCCTGTGGTTGCACGGCTACAAGGACATCTGACAATTTCAGTGTATGGAATGGCAGGGTTTTGGGAAACCTCCTACATTTTTACAAATCAGGAAGTACATTTAGTAGAAACCGTTGTTCTCAACAGCCAACTTTCTTTATTGTGCCTTTGTCCAGGAGGGAGCTAGCTCTTGAAACTGTGCAAAGTTAAATGATTGTGATACCTGCAGTTGTTTGGAAATTTCTCCTAAGACTCGTGGAGGTCCACAACTTTTTTTTGTTGAGTTCTTGGCTGAGTTGTTTGGACTGTTTGAAGTTGTCTTTCCCATGCTTTCAAGGGTAAAATGATACTGAACCTTAAATACAGCTGCAGGCGCACTCCCAGTTAACTCCTAATCATGACACAATCTTCTTAAAGTCATTACATTCATTTCTGGAATCTTCCAGACTCTTTACATAGACGGTGAACTAGATGTATGTAAAGCTTTGACCCAGTGGAATTTTGATATAGTGAATTATATCTTAAATAAATCTGTCTCTAATCGATTGTTATAAAATTTCCTGACATGAAAAGAGAAGATGCACTTGCCAAAAGAACTGAAATGTGTAGAGTTGTGAAAAACTGAGATTGAATATCTTTAGCGTAAGTGTGTATACAATTTTGGCCTCAACTGTAGGCTGATAAACAAATATGCAGTATTTTGTTGTTGTTTTGTCCAACTGAGCATTTGTGCAGAATTGTGTAAAGTTTCTGTAAACACAGAACAAGTGGTTCACTAATAGGGTATAGCCATAGATGCCAGCTAACCACTGTGTATATGATAAACAATACCTAGTACTGGATCCTCTGCAACTCTGACCCAGAGCAAAGCAGCTACTCAAAGTGAGTGAGAGTAATATCATGAAGACTTTTAACTGTGATTCGTTATGCATCTTATTCCGTTGTTATACTGTACATGAACGTCACAACTTAGTCCTGAATAATATAGTTATATTCTATTTTCATAAAGGGTGCTAATGAGTTTGCATGTGACTGTAGATTGATGTGAAATATGACTTCACTGACAGTTCATGTATTTTGTCTTTCCAGGAAATACCTCTTTCTGAAATTCTTGAAGTATGCCCAGCGAGTGATTTCAATCTGGTGCCCAGTGGTGCCAGCCCACACTGCTTTGAGATTGTGACTGGTACTATTCGATACTTTGTGGGCGAGGACTCGAACCCCTCCCAACTACCTAGCATGACAGTTCCCACCTCATCAAATAGTGTAGGACCCATTAGTGGAGTGGGACAGGAAGTTGCCAGAGCTTGGGAAAACGCCAT
This sequence comes from Ictalurus punctatus, assembly GCF_001660625.3. Lineage (NCBI taxonomy): Eukaryota > Metazoa > Chordata > Actinopteri > Siluriformes > Ictaluridae > Ictalurus > Ictalurus punctatus. The sequence goes on from NC_030432.2 coordinate 4,814,696, forward strand.
ACGTCAGGCCCTTATGCCAGTCATCTTCCAAGACAATCCACCATCTGAAGGCAGCACCCCTCACAGTAAGGATACGATCTCTGAATCAATCAGTTTTCTTTGTGGATGAAAGCTTCGGTGCTTAATTGCAAAATGTTTCTCAGGACAGGCATCAGTCAGTATTTCAGTGTCCAACAGTCAGATTCAGGAGAATGTGGTAAGTGTGCACAATTAAGAGCAATGTTCTGATTAGGAATATTAAGGGTTTTGATGCTGATGTGAACAGTGATGAGGAAAGTAATGGTAATGATGGTGCTGATATTTTCTGTAGGATATTGGCATGATTTATCAGATTTTCGCTGATGAGGTTCTGGGTTCTGGCCAGTTTGGAGTGGTGTATGGTGGTATGTATACTCAAAAGTTTAAAGAAAGTTTTACCAAAATGTGATTCAGTATACCATCTCATTTTCAGATTGTTCTAAATTTCCTTTCATTCATCGTTTATACATTCGTTGTTTATTAAACAGGAAAGCACAGAAAATCTGGAAGAGATGTGGCTATCAAGGTAATCGACAAGCTTCGCTTTCCAACTAAACAGGAGAGCCAATTGAGGAACGAGGTGGCCATACTCCAGGTAGCCATTCTGGGGAAGTGCATTATGGGGGTGTGAAATTCCACTGCAACAGTCATGTGTTTTAGCCACTTTGGTCAAGAATTGCATTTGCATTACCAATGGTTGTGCCGAAATGGTTTAAAAGTCTGCTCATATTTCTTACAAGCTGGTTTTGAGAATGTTCACCTTTTATGTCACCACATAATAAGGGCCTTTGTTTATTTCCTTTCTCACTCTCCTGACCTTTTCTCATATCTCTTCTTTTCCAGAGTCTGCGTCATCTGGGCATAGTGAATCTGGAGTGTATGTTTGAAACTCCTGAAAAAGTGTTTGTTGTTATGGAGAAGCTTCATGGAGACATGCTAGAGATGATCCTCTCAAGTGAGAATGGACGGCTACCTGAGAGGCTCACAAAGTTTCTGATCACACAGGTCCGAAATTCGTTACGTGTAGAGTATATACAAACCATTACAGCTGACTATCATATACATGATCTACTTTTAAGTATTCGTTCAGAATGTGGTTGTATGTGTGTAATGACTCAAAATTGATACCAGACATCTTAATCTAAATGTGCACAGGTGTGTTCAGATTCATACTTGATGGATTAATACTTAACGAGTGTGGACTTGCATCTGCCTTGCTATACTTCTTGTTGTATACAGGTATAAAATTGAATCTTTTGATAAATGAACATATACTTTTCTCTTGTGGTTTTTCCCCTCTCTTTCTCGTTCTCTTTATTGTACTGCAGATCTTGGCTGCCCTAAGGCACCTACACTTCAAGAATATTGTGCATTGTGACTTGAAACCTGAGAATGTGCTGCTATCTTCAGCTGATCCATTCCCACAGGTAATGACCTCATAGCAAACGCAAACCATAACACTTAACAATAAAAGTACAGTGAGAGTTCATAGTTAACATTTGTTTTCTTCTGTCAATTTGATAAGTCATGACTAATAAATAAGTATATAACTGGTTTCTTGATTTTAAAGTATATTCCACAGTGTTGATCTTTACAATAGCTATTAGAGTCCTAACCAAATCCGCTGTTAATGAATTATTATGTTCAGATTTACTAAAGGTTTTTGTGTGTAAAAACACATGCAAACTTGATAGCAAATGCAATATGTGCTAACAGGGTCTCGGCTGATGAAGTCTTTCAAATGATCAAAGTACATGCATTTTTTTTTTTTGCGTGTTTGGCTTAATGAATATACAGTTAAAAGTGCCGGGTGGTGTTAATGCAAACACAGAGGAATGGTGTTTAAATTAGTACAGCTAAAGGACATGTAAATGTATTTAAGCTATAATGGTATAGCTTCTATAGCTAAGGTATAGTTTGTTTCGGCCAATTAAAGAGAAAATCAATCCATTATTTTAATAAAGTGTCTCACAATTGTGTTTCAGTATTTAAAGTAGTTTAAAATTATGAGAAGGTTTCTCAAAGTTATGGCTTTATATTACCATAGTGACGTTTGTTTCATATTAGATATGTTGCACATTAGCAACAGCATTCAAAGTGATCCCAACAGTATGTCAGGTGGCAGAGATGGCTGCAGTTACAGGTAATGCTTTATTTAAAGCAGACAGGCAAATAAATCCAAATCACAGGGTGTACCCCGCCTCGTGCCCGATGCTCCCTGGGATAGGCTCCAGGTTTCCCCGTGACCCTGAAAAGGATAAAGCGGTATAGAAGATGGATGGATGGATGGATGTGGTAAAAACATGGTCAGAACAGGCAGATAATCAGGCAATCATCAAACACATGGAAAAGGACTACACCAGACTCAAGAAACCAAAAGATAAATATCAAGAACAGGATATGGAACACAGTAAACAAAAACTTGGTACATCAGGCATGTACACTGAGTGATACTTCAGATCATGTGTGGTTTTGGAGTCACATTTATAGAGTGCAGGTGTGCTTGATTAGAAGCCAGGTGATGTTGAATGTGGAATTGAAGCATTTTTCTGGGGATTGTCATTCTGGGCGTCCATGTTATAATGGTATAATCTGGGATGTGGAATTTGTCACTGAGTCTAGGATTGACAGGATGTCTAGAGGTGTTGTTAGAGGGACACTTTCTGATAGAGGTTTCAGGGGCTAGGCAGCAGTGAGGTGGCAATTCCAGCATGTAAGTTACCTCATTGGTTCTTTGCATTATATATTGAATGGTCTCATGTAATGGTGGGTCAGTTTTCTTCAGCCTTGTGTGGTGCAAATGTCTTTGTGGTCAAGAGCCTGTGGTCAGGTTTGGGCTGTTTCCTGATAAATGTGCCATGAGAATGCACCCACAAAGCAAGACTGGGAAATATTTGTTGTTTTCCAGTTTCTTTGGGGAGTGCAGGGTGAAGGCATGACGGGGAGTCTGTCTTGGTGTTCTTTGAGCCAGGTCTGCAACAGAGATTGAACCGGAATCTGGCAAAGAAGACTCAAGGTACTCAAGGTTTTTGTGGTTGGTGTAGATGATAAATGGTTGTTCAGCACCCTCCAGCCAGTGGTTCCACTCCTCTAGGGCTAGTTTGACCTTGAGCAGTTGTCTGTTCCCAGTGTCATCATTCCTTTCTCCAGGCGAGAGTTTCCTTGAAATTAATGCCAGAGGGTAAAGCTTAGGTTTCTCTCTGAACCAGTGTGACAACCCTAACCCTAAGCCTAACTCAGCGGTAGAGGGTTCAGTCCTCTATAGTCAGTGCATGGTCTGCCCCCCTTTTTTCCCCACAAAGAATAATCCAGCAGATGCATGTGATGTGGAGGGTCAAATCTAGCCTTGCTTGAGTGATTCCTTGATGTACTTCATAGCTTTATTCTGTGTGGCAGACTAGGGAGATGCGGTTATGAGGTGATGTGGTGCCAGCCATGAGCTCCATGGCACAATCATATGGCCTCTGAGGAGGCATTTATCAGTGGTAGATTAAGTTAAGCACCTTTTATTATTCTACTTTTAATATTTCTCCTTTTTTTTAAATCATGTGTTTCTTTGAAACTCCTTCTTCCCAGGTGAAGCTGTGTGATTTTGGTTTTGCGCGGATCATTGGGGAGAAGTCTTTTCGGCGCTCTGTGGTGGGAACACCTGCTTACTTGGCTCCAGAGGTGCTGCTGAACCAGGGGTACAACCGTTCTCTGGATATGTGGTCTGTCGGAGTCATTATGTATGTCAGCTTGAGCGGGACCTTTCCCTTTAATGAGGATGAAGATATCAATGACCAGATCCACAATGCTGCTTTCATGTACCCACCAAACCCCTGGAGGCAAATCTCTACAGAAGGTATATTTCTTGATAGTAGTACCAGTTTTTGCCTTTGTCAGGTAAATAAGAACAGAACACCAATGCATTTCAGTGATTACTGTACCTACATCGTGTCTGCTCTTCGTATTGCGTTTAATAGCAATTATACGTTATTAAAACATGATTGAAAGCTGAGAACAAGTACCTGGCTGTTGAAATTGTAGAACTGTAAAAAATGCGCAATGAGAGGAGAAATCAGAAGCACAGAACAATACAAATTAAATGTCATCTCTCCTTTTTTTCCATAGCTACTGATCTCATCAATAACCTGCTTCAAGTGAAGTTGAGAAAACGCTATAGTGTGGACAAGAGCCTGAGTCATGTCTATTTACAGGTAACATTAGACACATGCAGAGAAGTGCAGGATTACTGGAATCAAGAACTGAATTAAAGAAATATGAAAATGGCAAGGAAACAGGAAAAGCAATAAATTAGAAAACAAGGTTTTATTGCAAGATACATTTCCAGCAAAGAACAAAGCTGATGCACTCCATACATATTTTGATTTCTATTTACCGTCATTGCCTCTAAATCAGTCTTTCTCTCTTACTCCATCTGCCATTTTTCACACCCCATTTTTCTCTCTCATTCTGTCTTTTAAGGACTATCAGACATGGCTGGACCTGCGAGAACTGGAATCAAAGCTTGGTGAACGTTATATAACCCATGAAAGTGATGATGCTCGCTGGCAGAGGTTCGCTCAGGAGCACACATTGCCTTACCCAGCTCACCTGGTACCTGCGTCGACTGCCTATGATGATGAGCAGAAGGACATTGACGATGCTTGTATGCAGGGACTGACTGAGCGTGTTAGCATCCTCTGAGAAAAGTGGAAGAAGCAGCCAAATGTCAGTTGGAGGGGGCAATTAGCTATCTTCAAAGTTGGCTTGAATAGATTGGACCTCTTCTTCTCCACTTTTTTTTATCTATCAAGTCCCTCTACCTACTTTGCACTATGTACAGCTGTATGCTCCAACACTGTTGATGGAGACTCTACAGCTGTATCTTTTCAGACAGGTAGAGGTTCCTTTATGCCAAACCTTTCCATAGTTTACAGAACACAGGGGTAGTGGGAAGACAAAAGCAAACATAACTGTGTACAGTGCAACCATATTACCATTGTATCATATTTCTTTTTATGCTTCGTTAGCCCTTGATTCAGTTCGCATTGGTGGTAAGTCTATGTTCTTAGTATTACATTATGCAATATGGTTTATTGGATTTGAGTTGATCAGTTTTTCACTGAGATCATATAGTTTGTCAATAGACATAGACATTGACATAGTACATATTCCATACAATAAAGAATATACTTGTCAGACAATAGCATGCTTGTTCATATTTTCCATCTGATAGTTATTCTTAATACATTTTTGATTTTGCCTCACCAAACACTCCATTAGTGGGAAAAGCACAAATAAATACTGTAGATTACAGTGAGAATTTAAATGTACTGTGACCGAATAGTACGATTTAAATAATCCAAAATCATATGGATCAATATATGGACTGTTCTTTAAAACAAGGATTTAGGTGTGTCCTGCTTCATTGACCTTCTATATTAAATTCACAAATAAAGTTACACATGATAAAATACAAGCATCAAACACCCTAGTTTGCCATAAACCTCTATATGCATGATTTTGATGAGTGTATTTGTGGCATGCCAGACATGCAACTATATTTAATTGAAACGCTGTAACAAAAATCCTGACTAAACAAATAGGTTAACAGGAAGCTGGGCGTTAGGAATCTCTGCCTGGTTCCTTTCGAAAAAGAACCTCACCTTTTGATTGAAGTAGATGTGGTGGATAGAGGGCCAGTCGGTCTCAAGTGGTCCAATAATTGTAAAGTTGGTTGCTTGACTGTTTTTAATTTTTTTATTATTATTTTGAGTGGTTAAGCTCTATGTATTAGCATTGGAAAAACACAATTTAAAAAAAAAAAAAAAAAAACTTGGCATCTTTGTGTCATGACACAACAAATTTTCGTTATACAGCTGTTTATGGAAATCTCAATATCTCGGCCAAAAGTATGTCATAACACCTTACTCTCTCACCCACATTCGGGCCATCCCCAAAATGTAGTCATAAAGTTGGTAAATGTGAAGAATGTCTGTGTATGCTATAAAATTAACATTTTCCTTCACTGGAACTAAGGGGCCCAAACCTGTTCCATCATGACAATGACCCTGTACACAAAATGAAGTGCATAAAGACATAATTCCTCACAGCCACATTCCAAAATTGTCTTCCCAGAAGAGTGGAGACTGTTATAGCAGCAAAGGGGGACCTACTCCATATTGACCATCAAGGCCATGGTTTTGGAATTGGATATTCAACAAGGACATACTTCAACAAGGCCCAAATACTTTTGGCCAAATAGTGTATAATCTCCTAGTCCACACAAACGTGTTCTTCTTTTGATGAGCTCTACATCATTTGCTGTAAAAGTGTGAAGTTTATTTGTTCCAACTGTATGGGTATGACTTATTTTGTAGAAGTTGCTTTTAAGAGTACACCAACAGCGAGCAAGGCAAAATTGATGCCATGGCGGCCATTGCACTAGGCAAGATGATAAATTGAGATAATTGGGTGACCATGTTTGTAGGCAACTGTGAGTTCTGGGAGTAGGAATCAACACCCACCAAAAAACTCACTCCAGGAGCAGGGCCCTTCCTAGGTCTCCTCCTGGGGCATGGACCTTGTCTGATTGTCTGATACTCTTGGCAGCATAGTGGGTCACGAACATCCCGGGCTGTCCCAGTACCTCTCCTCCGGTCCATATCCCTCCCAGTCAATGAGGTATTACTGCTGGTCTTCTCGTCATAGTAGTCTAGGATCTCTTTCACGATGTAGGCTGGCTGTCCCTCAGTAAGGACTTTAAGCAGCAGCTGCGAATGGAACGGCTACGGCAACAAGAATGTAAAAATCACTAAGCAACCATAAAGAAGACGGCGCAGTGCAGCATTCAGTCATTTATTGAAATACAATATTGAAATGGTATCTTATACTTGGTTTCAAATGCAATTGTCAAATGTATTTATATGAGGAATTAAAGGTATAGGAAATAATCTTTATAGTAAATAAGCACTTTGCCTGCATCCAAAAGTCTCAAATGTGAAATTCACAGGTCTGTTAATGTCAAATTTCTTCTTCTAAAGTGTTTTGATGGCATATTACACATAGTTTTGTATGCAATTGCCAGATTTGAATAGCTTTATTGAGAATAAGGAAATAATGAGAGTGCAATTTTCCTAGATATAATAGCCTAGTTCTCTCAGGTCAATTCACAGAGCCAGTATTTAACATTTAAAATCAATTTTCTCCATATTGAGTAATTTGATAAAGTGTTAGACGTAATTTCGTGTTCAGCTATGATTTTTTATTAGATAGTTAGGAAACATCAGGTGCAATTTGCCTATTCATCTCACAGTATTCAAAACATATCGAGTTTTTTGATAGTATATTATAGTACGTTTCATATTTCAGATGTCTTAGAAGTTTTGAGAATGAAGAGATAAAGGTGTAGGAGGCAATAAGAGTCAAGTGTATGAAATTTTATTCACAGCTTGTATTCGTGCGCCATCTACAGGCGCGAGATCGTAACTACAGGACCTAATTTCTCATTAACGTAATGTTTTTCTCGTAATAACGCGATATTTCCACTTAACCACTCGTTATTTTCCCCTTAAAACGAAATATGTTTCCCGTAATAACACGATATTTTCTCATAAACACGACATTTTCCTCTATAGTCCAGTATTTCCAGGAAAATAAATAAATTCTCATTCTAACGAGATACTGATTTTTTTAAATTAAAAATATATGATTTTCATCCCTGCTTTAAAAAAAGTATAGAAACCCTCAGAGTTTGTAATGGTTATTAATGGGAACTGCATTGGTTTTAATGGAAACTGTAATGGTCCCTGTGGGTCTCTACTGGTAGGCCTAATTTGTTGCCTTCTAATGGATATGTCTAGTGGATACCATTAAGGACCAATAATGGTAATGGTTAACAGCTGATGGTTTGTAATGGTATTTGTAGTGGAAACCATTTGAATTTCTCTGATGGTTCTGTTTGTTTGTTTGTTTCCAGCAGGGATGCGTGACAACAATGAGCTACTGTACAGGTCTCCAGCTGGGGACAGAAAAGAAGTGTAGCTCTGTTGTTGTTAGTTTAAACACCCCCCAATTACAACTTAGTATAATCATTTTCAGTGGAACTCTCATATATTTTATGGCAAGATTATTAATTAATATAGCGGGATTGCATGAAGGTCCTGACTCAAATTATTAAATAATAAATTCGTACCATCACCGTTCTTATATCCACCCGAAATGCTCGAGCGCATTATTATTATTATTATTATTATTATTATTATTATTATTATTATTATTATTATTGTTGTTGTTGTTGTTGTTGTATAATTGCACAGATGACGTGCTGATTAGTATTTTATTTAGTAGTCTGTATTTCCTCATTCCCCGCCCCCCTGAAGTGAATTCCTGGTCACACTACTACTTTTTTTTTTTTTTTTTTTTTTTTTTTTGTAAAGCTGCAATTTCTTTAGCTAAAAGCGCTATACAAATTGATTATCTACAGTTCCACATCACAGAAAGAAAAATGCCAGCAATAGGCCTACAACAATGCACATTAAAGCCGAATAATGACAAGTATAAGAAAATCCTATGAACAGAACACGTGTCTGTAACTGTGCCACACCTGGAAATAAACACTGAGGCGATTCTAGACTTCTTTTAAACAGTCTACACTATTATGTTTAAGACGCTAGTAATAAAGTGCCACAACAGCCATGAAAAGCCCCAAAGGGCCGTTTCGACTTTGTTGGGGTTTTTCTCGTTGCTCTGAGGCTGAAGTTGAGAGTTATAAATAAACTCTGTGAGTAAGGATGTGAGGGGTAAGTATAGGCTATAAAAGCCTCGCGCGTGCGCGCGCAGCGAAGTGGTGCATTTTGGCACGACTTTATTACCCCCGCCCCGACACTACCGGGAACCTTCCCCGTAGCAAAAGTCATCTCTGCCGTGTTATTTCGCAATCCCTGTCAGAGACACGCAACAATGGGTGAGTTTCACTGTTCTTTGTTTAAACTAAAGCCTTGGATATCTACTCAAATCGCCACGAGCGCTCTTTTTCTTTAGTTTTTGGATGAGGGTAAAAGGTTCACGCTGCAGAGATCATGCACAAACATCTGCAATTTAGTGAAGTTGTTGTTAATAGACGTGTAAATATGGCGTGGAAGTTATTCCGCCTCCTTACAGCTATAATGACTGAATCTGGCGGCTGTGTTGTAGCCAGTCATGTCTCTTTCTTTCAGCACAGTGAGGAAAGATTTTAAAAAGTAGCTCAGAGACATTCAGTTCAGGCGTAAAATACATTTGCGTGTAACGTGCACGGATAAATTGTACAATGATGAGATCTTGTATGTCTAAGGTATGAACAGAATGAGAATGAAATTGGACTTCAGGCATTTTTGGAGGAAAAAGAAATCCTTGATGTGAGATCAGGGCTGAAGATAGCAATTTATTTTATTTTTTTTTAAGAGAGGCACGTACTGCAGAAATGTGAGCCACTTCATACTATTTCATTTTATTGAGTCTCCTCTGGTTAGGGTTAGACCCATCATCAGACTGGTAGTCCTGGAACACAAGCTTTCTGCAGAGTAGATCCCTGGCTTTCCAAAACTACAGAGGTATGGACCTTGGTGTCCCCATTGCTGGTCACAGCCATGTGTGTTACTGCGTCAATATAGGCCTGATTATACACCATTAAAACTAATTAAAATGATACACCTTTTGAGCTCTTTCACAAGATACAACACAAAGTGAGGTTTGATTACATGAATGCCTCAGGTGACAAAGATATTTTTTTCCATGGCACTTATGTGGTCCTACCTTTTTAAGGGACCAAATGCAATTGGACAAACTAACAGAATTATCAATTAAATGGTCATTTCAAATACTTGGTTGGAAATCCTTTGCGGTTAATGACCGGAACCTATAGACATCAATCGCTGGGTTTCTTCTGCTCGGCCAGGCCTGTACTCTAGGTGTAAGTGAAATCCATGCTCAGTTTGCTTCAGGTCAGGTGATTGACTTGGCCATTGCTGAACATACCAGTTTCTTACCTATAAAATGACTTGGGTTGCTTTCAAATGGTGCTTTGGGTTATTGTCCCCTTGCACTGTGAGGCCAATGAGTTTTGAAGTATTTGGCTGAATCTAGGCAGATAATATAGCCCTATACATTTCAGAATTCATCCAGGATCTTTTTTTTTTTAGCAGTCACATCATTAAATACGAGGGAATCGGTTCCACTGGTCGCCATACATGCCCACACCATAAGATGAAGTGGTATACTTTAAATCATGAGCAGTTCCTTCATTTCTTAATACTCTTTTTCTCCCATCATTTTAGTACAAGTTGATCTTAATCTGTCCAGAACTGTAAAGCCATTTTATGTAAAAGCTACATAGTTTACTTAAGTGGAAATTCTGCCCTTAATTTAAATATGTTGATCAGTGTATTATTTTTTTCAGCGTGAAGTCTTATCTTAATTGTTGACTTTGACACTGACATGCCTACGTCCTGGATGGGGTTCTTGATCTGGCCAGATGTGAAAGGGTTTTTCTTCACCAGGGAATGATTTCATCGGTCATCCACTATAGTTGTTTTCCATGACCTTTCGGGCCTTGTGGTGTTCTTGAGTTCACCAGTGTGTTCTGTCTTTTTAACAATGTACCAAATCCTTGATTTGGCCACACCTAATATTTTTGGTATCTCCCTGATTTTTTTTTTGTTGTTGTTGTTGTTTTGATTTTTCAGCCTAATAAATGCTTGCTTCACTGGCAGTGATATCTCCTTTGAGCTTCACATTGAGAATTAACAGCAACAAATTCCAAATGAAAACTCCACACTTGAAATCAACACTAGATCTTTTATCTGCTTACTTGAATATGAAATAATGAAAGAATAATGATGGCCACAGAACAGCTGAGCAGCCAATTGTCCAATTACTTTTGCCCCCTTGAGATACACAAATTTCTCTAACCTCCCCCTGGAAAACTAGTACTGTCTGAACAGGAAGAGGAATCACCCTCCCTGGTTGGTAGCTGTCATGTAATAGGGTGAGGGGAAATGCTTTTCCTGCTTAGATTTACAGTGAAGTTTATGATGCAGTATGTTTTACAGTATTATAAACAATATAGTCAGAAGTATTATTGTAGCCATATAATAAGGTCCTTTGATGTGGTACTGCCAGTACTGTAATTGCATGCATTCATTCATTCATTCATTCATTCATTCACAGCATTTTGGCAGATACCCTTATTCAGAGCGACTTACATTAATCTTATTTTTATACAGCTGAGCAATTGAAGGTTAAGGGGCTTGGTCAAGGGCCCAGCTGTGGGCTGGTATTTGATTTGCTCAGTCCAACGTCTTAACCACTAAGCTACAACTTCCCCTATACCACTATAATTATTTTTGCAGAATATCAGATGGGCTGCTATATACAGTATAACTGTCAAATTCATTGACAGTATTATGCATATCAGACCATTAGTATTTGAATGTTTGTTTTTTACAGAAAGTCCTTACAATGCATGCAAAAGAACATGTGATAAGTATTATGTGGTAGAAATATTGACTATATTTCTCTCTCTGTTTCTCTCTGTCTCTCAGGGTCTCTGAGTAAATCTTCCCTGGCCAGGGTGTGCATGTTTATATTATGGATGCCTGTGCTGCTGGGATTGCATGTTTTGAGTGGCGCTGTGGCTCAGTCAGTGTCTCCATCTTATGGCATGCAAGGTTCAGACTTGGGCCTGCAGGTGTTCCTTCAAATGGTCCAAAAGAAGCCACATGAAAATATGGTGCTCTCCCCTCATGGTGTAGCCTCCATTCTGGGAATACTGTTGCCAGGGGCTCATGGAAATACCAAGCAACAGCTCCTTTCAGGACTCCGATATAACAAAAAAGGTGAGAGAAGGATCGATTTTCCTTTAAAGCCCCTGTTAGCTTACTTAATAACTTTCATCTTCCTATTATCTGTAGCTTCTCTGGTGGATTTACTAGCAGCTGAAGTCGTATATTGAAAGTAGGTGATGTTACTAAATCCACAGGTACAATTTTTTTTTTTTTTGAGCTTTTATAGAACTCTAAGCTATGAAGGGCCCAGCCCTCAGAGGCCTCACTTAATTATTTTTTCAAACTGTCTAATATGTTTTCACATTGGTGTCTTCCTGGTTAAATAATGGCAAAGCTTATGAGTGAAAACCAGGATTAGCTGATGTCAAAGAGTAACAGTGGTAACACTTTTCGTGGTTGGGGGTTGCGCTATGTTTGTGTACACACAAGACCAGATGTTAACGCTCTCCAAAACAAGGCTTCTGCCCGGAGCTAGACCTGAGATCCCAACAGAGTTCAGGAGAAAACTCCAGGGGAGAAGAGCCAGAGCAAAGCTGAGAGCGAGGAGGAGGAGGAGATTTAAACCCTCACTTCTGTCAATCATCATGGGGAATGTGAGGTCTTTGGAAAATAAGATTTGTGAGCTTTCTTGCACTGACTACAGCTTAGAAGTCACTTACTGCTTTAATCACAGGAGAAACAACACCACAGCCCTTTTTATGACCTTCATAAGTAAAACACCCAACTGAACACTGTAAGTCCAAATTTGGATAAAATTTATTCCCACATACCAATTGTACACCTGTACCAACATGATGGATCAGGGTTCTTCAAATCTGGTCCTTGGGGTCCACGGTCCTGAGAGTTTAGCTCCAATTAAAATAAATAAATAAATAAATAAACTTACTGCCCGTGTTATTTCAATACAGTTATTTAAATGCATACATTTTAAATTTCACGATAGCTAATCATAGTTAATTATGGTGAATATACGCTGCTTAACAGAAATGACATACTAGCTAAAAAGGCACTTCTGTCAGTCTATAGGAGTTATTTTGTCTCATATTTAGCTGATGTGAAACCATGAATTACCTGTACAGTGGTGCAGTGAGGACTGTTTTGATAATTAGAAAGAAAACATTCCTGTAAGATGGTATGAGAGCGCTTCTTTCTTATCATATCAATGTACAAAATGAAACTGCTCTGATCTACAATGTCTGATCTGAAGCCTTAGGGTTTAAAACTTGATTTTTAAACTCTCATGATTTAATCAACACAATGAAAATGAGTGATTAAATGAGCTCCATAGTGATGCCTGTGGTGTCACTTCAGGCTGGCTACACAAAGATTTTAAGTCCGATTTGCACCCTCTCTAACGACCGGGGGGGCGGGGGGGTGGCCCGATTCAAGGTTTGTCGCTACCGACTTTTTGTCCAAAAAATCCTCGATTGTGTGGTGTGATTATGATTATTTTACTTCTCGGGATGGAGTCAGAGCCTCCCCGATCCCAAATCGTAAATAGCAAACATGTTTGATATTTAAGACTCTTGACCGATCTCCTGAACCCAACGCCCATGTGCAGCAAATTGCTTTTACCCTGAAAAAAAAATCTCACCAAATTAATATATCTTGATTATAGGCAAATTTGTCTAATATTTCTCATTATCTGATGATAGATGATAATTTGGAAGATAATTTTGCTTATTTCAAGCCTTTTTCCCAGAACGAAGCAAAGTTATCTACCATTAAAGCTTGAAATTAGTAAAGTATCTTGAAATAGGCTTAATAATCTTATACTGTATTTTTTTCATCATCTCACAATGAGAAATCTAAACCTTAGTACTGTAACAGGCCAGAGACTGTTAACTTAGCGGTAGACAACACAATGATATATATGGAAGTTAAAGTAAGGTAACGTAAAGGAAGTTTTAATCCACACCTTTTTAATCTCTGGATAAAACTTTTAATCTGGTAGTGGCAAGGCAGCGGGAACTCGCATGTAATCCTACATTGTACTACCTTTGTCTTTAGGCATATACCATGAGCTAAAAATTCTTGAGTAATTGTACATACAGTGCCCTCCACTAATATTGGCACTCTTGGGAAATATGAGCAAAGAAGGCTGTAAAAAATTGTCTTTATTGTTGAACCATTTGATCTTTTGTTAAAAAAAAAAATTCACAAAAATACTCTGCTCTCATGGATATCAAACAATTGCAAACACAACACAAGATCCCTGTCAGCAGCAGGTGGCAGATCAGAGGCATCACCATTGTTATTGACAATTGAACTAAAATGCTGTGATCTTCCACAGGTCCTGATAAGATGCTACGGAAGCTGCATAAGGCCCTGACATCGAAGGCCAACACCACCTTCATCGCCAATGCACTCTTTCCACAGGAAGGGTTCAACATTCAACCCAATTTCCTGAATACCAGTAGGTACAATTACTTGTGTGATAGCCATGCCCTTAACTACAGCAACCCACAGCAGTCTGCAGATTACATCAATGGGTGGATCAAGAACCGCACAAAGGGTATGAAACACTGTTGATGGACATTTAACCATAATGCTATTATCTAATCAAAAACTCGTGGTGTGATCTATTTCCTCATACACATTTTCCCATCAGGCCACATCCAGAGTCTTTTGAAGCCAGATATGTTGGACCCATCGCTGACCCGGCTAGTGGTAGTAAACTCGATCTATTTTAAAGGAATGTGGAAGTCCCGCTTCCCGGTCCAGAACACCAAGATTAGGAGCTTTACAGGTGGAGATGGGAAGTCTTACAAAGTGCCAATGATGTCCCAACTCTCTCTCTTTAAAACTGGTGAGACTATTTAATTGTGCTGGGAATTATTCTTTTTAATTTACTAAAAAATACACTTTAAAAATAGTCTTAGTGTACGTTAGGTGAATCAAGTTGATAAAATTGCTGTGCCAATCCATTGCAGCGCACTATGCACACACATTCACGCCGAGGTCATGTTATTGTAGCCAGTCTACCTATAGTTGCACCTGGAGCTAGCCCATGCTGACTCGGGGAGAACATGTGAAGCTCCACACAAAAAGTAACCCAAGTTCAGGATCAAATTTGGGACCATGTAGCCGTGAGGGGGCAACGTTACTCACTGCACCACCACGCCACCTCTGGAGAACTGTTTTAATCAAATAATATTTGAATCGATAAGTTTAAATAAGGACAGGTTCCCTTTTGAGTCTGGTTCCTCTTAAGGTTTCTTCCTCATATCGTCTCAGGGAGGTTTTTCCTCACCACCGTCGCCTCTGGCTTCTCATTAGGGATAAATTCACACACTTAAAATCTATATTCTGAGTTTATATATTTCTGTAAAGCTGCTTTGGGACAATGTCCACTGTTAAAAGCACTGTACAAATAAAACTGAATTGAATTGAAATAACTGTTTTGCCCATTGTTTTGAAATTGGTTTGTATTTTCATCATCCCAGTTTTACTTCTCATTTCTACAAAATGTATTTTTGTTACATTCACCATTTAAATTTAGTACTCCGTACATGCTACATACTCAGTTTCATTTTTTAAAAAATGTCAAAATAATAAGTTTATTTATTTGCTATTTTGATCACTATACTCTGTTCTCTTCTCATAAACTGTGTTCTCTTCTCTTAGGTTGGGCAAATACTCCTGATGGTGTGAAATATAGGGTTATAGAATTACCATATCATGGCAACCACACAAGCATGTTCATTGCATTTCCTTCAGAAAGGGTGACACCGTTGTCAACGATCTTACCTCATCTCACCACAGCGACAGTACATGATTGGGCACAGCTGATGCGTCAGGGAAAGATGCGTCTCCTGCTGCCAAAGTAAGAAATGATTTTCAAATGTAAAATAATAAATTCAAACTTTTGTTGTGTTTAGGAATATTAAGTGTAGCAAAATTACCATGGCACTGTACAATATTATTATATAATAAATACCAAGTGTTAAAAATAAAAGCCAATCCGTTTCCGTTTAATGTAGCTTGTATTTATTTTATTTTTTTCTTGATGTCTTTCCTGCTCTCTCTGGATAGGTTCACAGCAGAAATGGAGATGGATCTGAAAGGGCCCTTGACTGCTCTGGGTATAACAGACATTTTTATTAAGGGAAAAGCTGACTTTCGACACCTCAGTGAGTGACAACTACTGCTAAATGTTTTTTCCCCCCAGAAGTGTTAGTTTTATTAATGTCATTATAGCTATAACTAGTCCAATGTAATTGGTCCTGGACTATTTATCAGTAACTGGGATGTGTTTACACTCTGCAGAGTGTTTATCTAGAGTGTAATGATGTAGTTCAAGTCTTTCATAAGTTGATGAAGGAAAGAACACTGCAAAAAATAACATCTTAGCAAATGAAAATTTGGTTTGCACATAAACCATGTTCAATAATCACTTGGTTTCCTCTCATTTTATGACTGATAAATCTAAATCACACATGTTCAAGATATTTTAGTTTTGTCATTAGGGTTTTTCACTGTGGTAGATTTGTGGTTTGTGAAATAGTGAACAGGTGTTATGATGCCATTATACATGGTAAATATTGTGCATAAGTCTGTATGTGCCTCCTTTAATGCGAACACATAATCGTTGTAAAATGGTGCTTTTGTCAGGTTCAGAACCCGTTCATCTCTCCAAGGCCCTACAGAAAATCAAGATAGAGGTTAATGAGGCTGGAACTAAAGCAGCTGCTGCAACTAGTAAGTGTGTGTTAGCATCATCGGATGATGAGGTAAAGTGCCAAAGCTAAACATTTGGTTTATAATAGTCATATCACAGCAAACCAATGACTACATTTCCCATCTTGCACTGCGGCCTACAAACATGGCTGCCGTGGACTACACTTCCCCCACACACGTTCACCTTCACTGGAATTCTAATCTCACACACATCTGTTGCCAATCTCGCACTCACTCACTCCACGCTATATAAGAGACTTTTTGAACACATGACTTTGCGAAGTATTGAGTGTTATCACCATACCAAGCGTTCGTACCCTGTTGCCCGTTTTGATTCGTGTACTTTGA
This sequence comes from Ictalurus punctatus, assembly GCF_001660625.3. Taxonomy (NCBI): domain Eukaryota; kingdom Metazoa; phylum Chordata; class Actinopteri; order Siluriformes; family Ictaluridae; genus Ictalurus; species Ictalurus punctatus. Next base: position 4,831,552 of record NC_030432.2, read on the forward strand.
TCTTGTTTCTAGTTTCTCGTTCTCGATTCTTGCCTCGCCTCGTTTATACCTGTTTGCAGATCACCCAGATGACCCATTGCCTGTTTTTGACCACGCTCATCATTTGGATTTGTCTGCCTGCCTTTCTCAAATAAAAGTCTTTAACTGCATTTGCATCCATCCTAATATCCGTTACATGGATTACGTGACAAATAATAATAATTATAAACTGTTTGTATAGCACCTTTCATACAAAAAAAAAATAAAAATGCAGCAGTTGGATTCAAGTCAGGTGATTGACTGGGCCATTCTAACACCTTGATTTTTTTTCTCTGAAACCAATTGAGAGTTTCCTTTGCTCTATGTTTTGGATCGTTGCTCTGCTGGAAGCTCCACTCACGTCTCATCATCCTGGTGGATGGCATCAGATTCTTCTCAAGAATCTCCCAGTGAAGGGCTCCATTCATCGTTCCTTCAATTATATGAAGTCTGCCAGTACCATGTGATGAAAAACAGCCCCACACCATGATGCTTCCACCTCCAGACTTCACTGTTGGTGTAGTGTTTTAAGGGTAATGTGCAGTGCAATTTCTTCCCCAAACATGGTGTGTGTATATGACGCACAAAAAGTTCAATTTTTCTCTCGTCTGACCAGACTCCACTCTCCCAGTATTTCATAGGCTTGTCCAAATGAGTTGCAGCAAACTTTAAACGAGCTTCGACATGCCTTTTCTTTAGTAACTGAGTCTTGTGGTGTGAGTGTGAGCAGTGGAGTGCGCTGCCTATTGTTTTCTCTGTGACGATGGTACTACTTACTGCCTCCAAGTGTTTCTGGAGCTCTTTCTGTGTGGTCCTTGGCTCTTGGGCTACTCTTCTGACTATTCTTCTGACTCCCTGCTCAGAAATCTTGCGAGGAGCTCCTGTGCGTGGCCAGTTGATGATTGAGTGATGTTGCTTCCACCTGTGGATATTGGCCCCAACAGTGCTTACTAGAGGATTCAGAAGTTTTGAAATACATCTGTATACTACTTCATCAATATGTTTTGCAACAAAACGGTTGTGAAGGTCTCTGTGTGACACCTTGGTAACGAAAAGTCTTTTTATAGGCCATCAATTTACTAACCCAGATGACATTAATTTGCACAGATTGGAGGTATAATTACTTACAGATTTCAGCTGGTTCCTTGTCTTACCTTGCCTTGGAGAACTGCTTTTTCTTAGCGTGTTCAATACTTTTTTCCTGTGTCATTCCACTTTATTACACACAACTTTATTTATGGACTTTAACGTTGTGAATTCTTTATATTTCCGGATTTCTTGAGTTAACACTGCTGTCTGGTGAAAATTTCATATGAATAACCTCACTGGAAATATATTTACTGAATTTTTTTTGACGCGTTCAATACTTATTTCCCCCCACTGAAGATAGATAGATAGATAGATAGATAGATAGATAGAGACATTTTTATATTTGGTAAATCTGTCACAACGGAGAGTCTGAGACGGATGTAAATGTACTTGAGACCGTTTTAATGAAAATCAGCAAACAGTTCCAAAACACAAGACAAGTTCAAAGTCAAAGGCAGGCAAAGGGTCAGCCAATCAGCAAACAGGATATCGTAGCAAAAACCAGGAATCAGAAATGGTATTAAAAAGTACTTAAGAGTAATAAATATAACTAGCACATGCTATCTGGTCAATTCTTTCTTTCTTTCTTTCTTTCTTTCTGCCTGTCTTTCTTTCTGCCTGTCTTTCTTTCTGCCTGTCTTTCCCTGCAGCTGCAATTTTGATGGCCAGGTCCTCTCCTCCACTGGTGATTATAGATAGACCATTCTTGTTCCTCATCAGACACAATCCTACAGGTATTTTGTACACACAAGATAGCACACCTTTGTTCTTATCTTATACACGCTTCTTAATCGTGTATATGTTTAAACATATATGGTCTTTATGCTAGTACGTTATGTTCATGTTTATAGTTATTCGGACAACCAGCAAGTACCTGATGCATATTAAAAGTGACATTTTTGCATATCAGCTGTCTTTTATTCTTTTTTTTTTTTCCAGGTACTATTCTTTTTGCTGGTCAAATAAACAAACCTCAAGCACGCAAGTGACGAGAACAAGGAGACACTGACACATATACATTTCACTTCAGCTTTGTGTTTGGCTATAGCATTTTTTCTATAACCTTTCCTTGCTATTAGAAAACATTATACAGCAATATTACTTTGCATTATATTTCTATATTCTTGATAATGGGCTGTTTTGTTCACACCAGTACAAGTGTAATTTGCTGGTAACAAATATGAATAAACTTACTAATTTACTGAACTCGTTGTGCATAACTCTGTTTCTATATACACTTACAGGTTTATTTTACACAGTGCTTACACAGTTAGCAAAACACACGTCTGTGTAGGCTGTACAATTAACACTTTCTTGTTGTGTTGACACAAAATGCATACCGTTAACACTTTCAAATACAGTTTAAAATGCTTGAACCCCTTCTTTTACACACAAGCTCAACCAAGACCAAAACGATGGATTTTTACTGCCAAATTTACAAATGCTTTCACACTGTACGTCGGAACGGATAACATCATGTTCTAAACCTGATTTATAGGCTAAAGTCAAAGTGAACAGATGGTCATAGTGTGAATTGAAACACATATATATCCCCTGTATTCTATTCCATTGCTACTCTGAAACAGCTGATTGAAGTTATGCAAATAGATCAATCACAGCTGATTCCCATCTAGGAAACACATTCAGGTATTGAGGTTCTTTCAATTGCATGACCATATGGTACACACTAAAAGAGGACCCCTTTGGGCTGATCTTGTGTGGAAAAGGAAAAATATAGAGCAACAAAAAGAAAGTAAGAAAAATACCTAGATGAGGGAGAGGAAGACGAGTACCAGGACAAGGGTGAGGAATGCCTGGACAAGAACAAGGTAGGGAGAGAGGAGTTAGAATGCATGGTGGTGCTCAGAGAAGGGCCAGCGCTAGGGTACCTGATTAAATAAAAGCTACTATCATAGACCATGTCATAAACCACAGGCTATCTTACAGAAAGTCTGGTGAATGAGTACAACCAAGTCTCAGCCGGGACAGAGTGGAATCCATTGTCCGGATTTTTCAAGAAACCAACAGGTAGGATACTGTATAGATATAAGGGCTCCTCTCACTGCAAAGTGTAAATACAGTCATTTTACCATGTATTACTGTACAGTGACTGTATGGCAGATTAGAAGATAACCTTTTATTATTATTATTATGTGGTCTTTTATGTTTGTATATTTTACAAACCTATATTGCATATTTTTGTTATCTTGCATTAATGTCCTTGTGCAAATAGAGCATTTACTGTCTCTGTCATCTTTTTTCATAAACCGTACATTCTATACAGCTACTCTGCGATGGGTCGTTCATTTTTTGTGTTGAATTTCTGCAGCAAAATAAACAAAATGCATGCATTTACTAAACCCAACAAAACAAAAATGTAGAGAGGCTTCAAAAGAAACTGCAGTGCAAAGCACAATCTATGATCAATACAATATACTGTTTATTGTATCAGGGCAGACCTGACACTTATAAAATGATGAAATGTGAAAACAAGATGTGTTCGCATTTAACTGTGTTACCTTTATGTCTGAAAAGTTTAGGACAAGAAGCTCTTAACTTTGTTGGCTACTTAACTGTGCTTTTTTTTTTTTTTTTTTTTTTTTTTTTTTTTTTTAATGTAGGCTATAATAACTGTAGATTTAAAACTGCTTTTCCACTATTCCATTTGTGTTTAAGCCTTTTACAGTGTTCAGCAGCTGTGCTGGGTTTTATATTTCTTTATTGTTACTGAGAATATGAAGGGGAACTGTTAAAAAATTATTTTAACTGTTAAAAATAATTTTTGTAATGATGATTAAATAAAAAATAAACAATGAGGTAAAATAATGAGGGTTGTCTGTGTAAGACTGGTTAAAGACTGGTTATAGATGAAAGCAGGGTTATTTTATATATAATATATATGTACGGAAAAATTTTTTATCTTTTAATTAAAAATTGAAACATTAAAAACATTTCCGTGACATAAATATATAATATGTAAAATATTTCAATGTTGCTTGAAATAATATAAATGTTAACTAATAAATTATTTAATAAAATTATTTATTAAAAAACATTTATGTGGAAGAAGGGGACCCAAAATTCTGTCCTGCATACCTTTCAAAACTCTTCATGGCGCCCCTGGCCGCCACCTACTGGTGTAATGATGTAACTTACGGATCACGAATCAGTGAATGAATCTTTTTGGTGAAAGGAGTCAAATGATTCGAGTCACTGGGATGGATCGAAATTACCACCGCTAGTCTGGAAACAAGTAGGCTAGCGCAAATTTCATTGGCTGTTTTCGTCTGGGTTTTACGGTATTTTTCAGTGTTATGGTGAACATTCCCTTAGCGGTCAGCTGACTCGGCTTGGCTAATTGCGGGGAGAGGAGATCAAAAAAGAAAACAGCCATGGCGGCCGAGATTCATTCGAGGCCACAGAATTCCAGGCCTGTCCTCCTGAACAAAATCGAAGGGCACCAAGATTCAGTGACTGCCGCGATCTTAATTCCGAAGGAGGACGGAGTCATCACAGTCAGTGAAGACAGGTACAGCCGGGCTGCGACTCCTCTGACATTAGCGGTGCAGGTCCTTTAGCCAGTAAGCTAGCAAGTTAGTTACATAAACACGATTTCAGTTACATTCGTGTTTTTAAAGTGGCCCTGAAAACGAGTCGGTATTATAATTATTATTCATCCGTCATGAGGAAACATTATTATTATTATTATTATTATTATTATTATTATTATTTTTAGTGGGGCTTGAAAAGCACTACCATTGTTCTCTTGCATAATAATAACAGTAGTAATAATAATAATAATAATAATTATTATTATTATTATTAGTAGTAGTAGTAGTAGTAGTAGTAGTAGTAGTATCATCAATATTATTAGTGGTGCTTGAAAGCACTACTATTTTTCTCTTGCATTTATTATTATTATTATTATTATTATTATTATTAGTGGTGCTTGAAAAGAACTACTATTATTCTCTTGCATTATTATTATTATTATTAGTGATAGTAGTATTAGTAGTATTATTATTATCAATATTATTAGTGGGGCTTGAAAAGCACTACTATTGTTCTCTTGCATGCATTATTATTATTATTATTATTAGTAGTAGTAGTAGTAGTAGTAGTAGTATGATTCCTCTGTCAGGAGGAAACCTATAGTTAGTATTCTTCTTCTTCTTCTTCTTCTTCTTCTTTTTATCTTCTTATTATTATTCTCCTTATCTCCCTAAAGTGCGCAATAACTCAAGATCTGAATGGTAAAAAGATTTGAAATTCGGCACATTGTAGTGCTACCCATAGGTAGCGCTACAGGCCATGCCCAAAGTCTCTGTGATTTTTCCCTCCATCCCATAAGTCCAGAATGTCTGAAAATTGGTACATTCAATCAAATTTTATTTGTATAGCGCTTTTTACAATAGACCTTGTCTCAAAGCAGCTTTACAGGAACATATAAACATGGTATACAGATTTTAAAAGTGCAAATTTATCCCGATTGAGTGAGCCGGTGGCAAGGAAAAGCTCCCTAAGATGTTAAGAGGAAGAAAAATTGAGAGGAACCAGACTCAGAAGGGAATCCCTCCTCATCTGGGTATACATGCTTTATTTCTCATGGGGAACAAAAAAGCCATTGGGACCCATAATGTCCGCCATGATAGATTTTCCCCTAATCTTCTCCTCATGAACCATAGGTCTGATTGACTTGAACTGTGTTACATATGTGTGGGATACATGTCTTCCTATAGGCTGATAAGCAATAAGGAATCAAATTAAAATTGGGTGGATTATTTACATATTGGTGAGTTGATAACTGTTGCATGTATTTCTCATGTCCATAAATCACTGGAACGTTCGCCTATGGACTTTGATCTGTGCCACACACAAAGAGGACACTACAGTATGTTAACGTGCGATGGCAACCTCATAGCTCCAAAAACAATGAAAAAGGAATGATAATTTATTGCTAACGATAAAATCATGCTTTACACATCTGCTGGTCATAAAACGGATACTCTGATTCAATCACCAGTTCATATAAAGACTCTTGACAATGTTGAGAACCATGAAGCTTGGTCAATTTTGCCAATTGTGGGCAGTTTTGTTCTACTGTATCATACTGAAAAAAAATAGAGACTAGACTTACACGTCTCAGAAAGCATGGACATGAACAGAGTATAGGGGGCGCTACAGGCCATGCCTCAAAGTTGACATGTTCAAAATGATGACATTTCGACCCTGCCAGGCTGAAATGTCTGAAAGTTGGTAAACATGCCTCGTTGCTCATGCGGAACAAAAAGGTCTCAAGAACCCATAATGTCTGCATGATGGATTTTTCTCTACATTGATCATTTGTGGAAAACTACAAAAATGAACTTAAAATCTGCCATTGATCCAAATGCGTTGAAATGTTGTATCTGTGGGATACATCTTTCTACCATGTCGATTTTGAAATGGTCCGCAATCTTGAGGAGGAATCCGCCATTGCTGCTTGCAGCTATTATTATTATTATTATTATTATTATTATTATTATTGTTATTGTTATTGTTGTTGTTGTTGTTTTACATTTTTCCACAGTATTAAACATTAGTAAATGTTATAACGAGCAAGTTTATATCAAACCTGTCTGGCTTTACTGTTAACCTCTTTACAATTCTTCATGTTAAGACACCAACGAGTCCGAAAAATGTAATATTGTAAACGAGTCAGTTTTTTTTCTGCACATTTTCTATGCTGATTTGAATTTTGCCTTAAATGTGACTGTTCATTTCTTGATAAATTAGTGGGCCAGTGGCTTGATGATGAAGTACAACTAACCGACTTCTATTTACATTGTAAACAAGCCCAGGGGAAAACCCATAATTCCAAACCGATCCTTCCTCAATGGTTAGAAACAAAAACTCAAAACATAGCTAAGATTAAATTACCACATAACAAAGCTTTACATTTACAAGCTTGGCAGCAAACTCCTCTCATAGATAACAACGCACTGTTGCTTATCTAAACTTGCAGCATTACGTCATCAGTAATTATGCACTATTTAGTTGCTAACACTATTTAAGTGTTCTCAATTTTTTGTTACCATTTTGTGTGCCAATAAAGTTTTATGGTCCTGAAATGACATTTTCGATTCTTCTTTCAGGACTATTCGAGTATGGCTGAAGAGAGACAGTGGACAGTACTGGCCCAGCATTTACCATACTGTGTCCTGTGAGTTCAAAGCATACATGAACATTCTGTTTACTGCCCTCAGCATTCAGCATGAACTCTGTACCACCATGATATAAAACATTCTTCCAAGTTGGTCTGTAAAGCTTGATATACCTGCAATCTTTTCCAAAGAATAATTTGCACTCATTGAATAAGTGCAGCTTTCTCTCTTCAGTCTCCTCTTCAGGAGGTGAAATGCATGGTCAGTTGGGTTAAGCTCTGGTGATTTATTTGGCCAGTCTAAAACATTCCACTTTTTTCCCCTGATGAAGTCCGTTGTTATGTTGGAAGTGTGTATTGGATCATTGTTTTACCGCATGATGAAGCTCCTCCCAATTAGATGGGATTCATCTCTCTGCAAATTGGTAGACAGAATGTATATGTAGATTGCTGAAATCATTCTGCTGCTACAATCATGAGTTTCATTATCAATAAATATTAGTGAGCCTGTTCCAGCAACAGCCATGCTAGCCGAAGCCATGACACTAACTTCACCGTGCTTGACCGATAAACTTGTATGTTCTGGATCATGAGCAGATCCTTTCGTTCTCCACACTTTGGCCTTTCCATCACTTTGGTAGAGGTTAATCTTGGAATTTTTCGAATTGTGTCTTGAGGTATGGCCTCTATATTTCTGCTCTTGAAGTCTTCTGTAAACGGTGGATTGTGATACTGTCACTACTGACCTTTGGAGGCTTTTTGGTGCCAAGTTGTTTAACACATCTAGATGTAAATATAAGGAAATGAAAGCTGATCTGTTGTCCCATATTCATATTTTGATCTCAAACCCAAATGTCTTCAGTGTATAACAAAAACAAAGGAATTGGCCTTGCCCTATACTTTTTTATATATATATATATATATATATATATATATATATATATATATATATATATATATATATATATATATATATATATATTATACACTTCAGTAACAAGAAAAAATGCTTTGCTTGAGGAAATCTACAAAGTGTTTAAAAATAGCAGGTCAATATTTATTAAAGCTTCTTTTTCATCACTTGCTGCTGGTCAAGGGGTATGATAGCTCATTAAACTGTATTTTAAATGCCATGTTTTGTTTTAATTAGATTTAGGTGGTTACTTGGGACACAGTTTCTGATCGCTCAACAAACCATAATAATATGTATCAAGATAAAGCATCAGACTTGTGTTAATATTTTTCTCTTATCTGTATTTTGTTTGCATCTCTTGTCTCCCACAGCTCCATGTTCATGCATGGCATACCACCAAGAAAGCAAGCGGATCTTCATAGGACAGGACAATGGATCTATTGTGGTAAATTAGAATCTGGTCCCTTCTACTGATCAATTTAGATGGAGACGTTGTCCTATAGTTTTAAAATTCATGGTGGAATCCATTGTGAGAAAGTGTGTATGTTTATATATATTACACAATACAATATAAATATAACATAGTTTTCTTTTCAGTTCTGTATTTTGACTGTATTTAAATATTTTGCCATGCAGGAGTTTCTTATTTCCGAAGATTTCAACAAGATGAACCATGTGAAAACATACCCAGGTAACATCTACAGAATTTAGCAGATTCCTCTATACAAAATATCTTGCAGAAGTGCTTTGTAGTCTGTATCAAAAACATATACCATTCTCTGACAATACAGTAAAAGCTAAAACCTTATTAGAGGGGAGGTAGTATGAAGGTTAGTTCAGAAAAGAAAGTGGACTACAAGCTTTCCTTATTCAAATGTATAAATTAAAGTACTAATATGATGTGAGAAATATGAGTGCATAAAACAGCAAATTAAATAACTCGCCTTTTTATGCAATTAAAAGTGTCTTTGAAATTTTCTCTTCTGTCAGTTAAGGAAAGATGACGAGCAATGATAGGTGACCTTTAAGGTTAATTCAATTAAGTTAAATTTTAGCAATGGACATTGTCGCAAAGCAGCTTTACAGAGATAGTGCTCATAAGTTAATGCTCTTTTCTTTCTATCCGGCATTTAAGACATGCCAACAAAACTATTATCTACATTGTCAATATTCATTTTCATTTTAATCTGATGATGATTGTGTACTTGATATGAGAATTTATATTTCTCTCGAACTACACAATTCAAAATGTATCACAGACAATCACTCAGAAATAAAAGATGCACATTAATTACACATATAATCCCCTCTGAATGTATTGGAACAGCAAGGCCAATTCTATTCTATTTTCTATATGTTTTCTACTGAAAACATTTGGGATTGAGATCAAAAGAATACGAGACTACAGATTAGAATTTGTTTGAACCCATTTTTTCCCCAAGTGATCAAAAATATTGGAACATGTTTCTTGCTGCCCATGTGTGCCCCGTTAAATAGATTTGTTTACAGAATTAACAGCTCTGAAAGTCTACTCCTAGTTTGAGCCCTAGGTTTCACCTGTGAAGACTGCATTTGTTGTTAAAAAGGCTAAACCTACATGAAGACCAGAGCGCTGTCTATGAGAGAAATGCAAGCCATTTTGAACCTAAGAAAAGAGCGAAAACCTATTAGCACCATTGCACAAGCATTGGGCATAGCCAATACAACAATTTGGAATATTCTGAAAAAGAAAGAAAACACTGGTGTACTAACAACCAGACATGGAACAAGGAAAGGAACAGCATCTGATGACAGAAACATTATGAGAACTGTTATTGTGAACTGTTTTGAAAAACCCTGAAACAGTTAGTGTTTTTCTAGTGAAGGTATCACAATCCACCATTCAAAGAAGACTTAAAGTGCAGAAATATAGAGGCCATACCTCAAGATACAAAGCACTCATGAGCAGTAAGAATCAGAAAGCCAGATTGGAATTCACAAGGAAATACAGAGATGAGCCACAAAAGTTCTGGAACCAATATGAATCTCTACCAAAGTGTGGATAAAGAGATGTGCTCATGATCCAAAACATAGAAGCTCATGTTTGGGCTTACATGGCTGCTTCTGTAATGAGCTCACTAATAGTTATTGATGATGTAACTCATGATGGTAGCAGCAGAATAAATTCAGATCTAAATTAATCCGAGGAACTTTATCATGCAACAAGACATTGATCCAAAACACTCTGCCAACTCAATCAGGGGGGGGAAAGTGGAAGGTTTTAGACTGGCCAAGTCAATCTCCAGACCTTAACCCAATTGCGCATGCATTTCATCTCCTGAAGAGGAGAGTGAAGAGAGAAACCCCCTGAAACAGCTAAATATTAAGTGTTATTTAGTTTAATTTACTTCCTCTTATCTGGTCCTATACTTTTGTTCACGTAAAATTTGGGTGGTCTGATACAAAAGGTTCTATGTTTGTTCAACACATCTAGATGTAAATACCAGGAAATAAAAGCTAGAATCCTTAACTCTGGTTTTATATCCATTTTTTTCTTTTTAAATCTCAAACCTAAATGTCTTTGGTATATAGCACAAGCAAGTGAATTGTCCTTGCCGTTCCAATTTGTTTGGAGGGGACTGTATGAAAGGAAAAATGACACATTCATGATCAAATCTCGCTTCTAAATGCTGATTCGTGATTCATAGTACATTGCCCAAAACACACAGAAAATGTCTTTTAGAAAAAAAAATAGGCTATACTGCTCTGCCTGTATAGGGCTCATTCGTGTAATTAACCAATCATAAGGCAGCAGAGCGGTGGATAAAAATCATACAGATACAGGCCAAGAGTTTCATTAGTGTTAACAGCAAACATCAGAATGGGGTTCGCTCGAATTCTGTCTGAAAGGACTGGAACCCGATGTGGTCTTCCACTGTTGTAGCCCATCCAACTGCAGGCTTGATGTGCGTGTGCATTCTGACGTGCTTTTCTTCTTACCACGGTTGTGAAGATTACCAGACCTTAGATTAAAGTTTGAGTTACAGTAGCCTTCCTGTCTGGCTGAATCTGGCTATTCTCTTCTGACCTTAACTGCATCCTTAATCAACATGATATTTGCCGCCTGCTGCCAAGATATGGTTATAAAGTACTAAATAAAAACATTTCCATGTCATTTGGGTAAAAAATGGTTTTCTTAAAGTACTATATTGAAAAGTATTTTTCAATATAAGTACTGTTATTCATCACAGCAACATCCACTGGATTTTCCCTCTCACATTTCTACACACTGCCAGCCAAGTTTCTGAACAGCTGAAGTGTATGTTTTACTACAGTTTAGTCATTGTTATGGGCACAGATCAAAGTAAATGATTAAAAAAGAGCTATTAAATAAAGAAACATAAATCTTTGTGGAATGTATTAAATGCTCACTCTCAGATCCTACCTGGGAATGTGTACGTTATTAAAAGCATGTAAACCTGGATGGTAACCCTGTTAAACCTACAGTGCTGGTGTCAACTTTAAAGATTTTTACATTCAGAGAATTTAAATTGAGGTCATTTAAACAAAAACATGTTTAAGCAAAAGCTTTTGACTAGTATAATATGTTTGTTGGCTTGTTTACCTTTGTGTTTCAGCTCATCAGGGACGTGTGTCAGACATGGTGTTCTCTTTGCTGAGTCAGTGGGTGGTGAGTACAGGGTATGACAAGAGTGTCAGCTGGATGTGCACCCAGAGCGGCTCCATGCTGGGATGCCACTTCTTCAGCTCCTGGGCCTCATGTCTTCAGTATCTTTCAGCCAGTGGAACCTGATATCTTTGGTTTTCCTGGGATTGTGAATGTCCTGTATCTTTTCTTCCCCTTCCTTTGTGTACAGTGGTGCTTTGCTGTCACTATGTGGTGTGATCCCCTTGTGTAGCAATAACTGCAACTAAATATTTCCAGTAGCTGTTGATCAGTCCTGCACATCGGCGTGGAGGAATTTTATCACATTCCTCAGTACAGAACAGCTTCAGCTCTGGGATGTTGGTGGGTTTCCTCACATTAACTGCTTTCTTCAGGTCTTTTCAACATTTCTACTGGATTAAAGCCAGGATTTTGACTTGGCCATTCCAAAACATTAACTTTATTCCTCTTTAACCGTTCTTTGCTAGAATGACTTGTGTGCTTAGGATTGTTGTCTTGCTGCATGACTCAGTTTTTCTTGAGATTTAGTTCACGGACAGATGTCCTGGTACTTTCCTTCAGAATTCGCTGGTATAATTCAGAATTCATTGTTCCGTCAATGATGGCAAGTCGAAGCAAAACAGGCCCAAACCACGATACTACTACTGCTAGAATTAAGTGTTTCCTTTCTCAAACATAATGCTTCTCATTTAAACCAAAAAGTTCTTCTGATTTGGTCTCATCTGTTCACAAAACACTTTTCCAGTAGATTTCTGGCTCATTAACAAACTGCAGAAGAGCAGAAATTTTCTTCTTGGAGAGCAGTGGTTTTCTCCTTGAAACCCTGCCATGTACACCATTGTTGTTCAGTGTTCTCCTGATGGTGGACTCATGAACATTTAACCTTGACCTCACTGACTATTACATGACGTGCTCTTGCAGTGATCTTTTGTTAGTCGATCACTCTTGTGGGGGGAAACAATGGTCTTGAATTTCTTCCATTAGTACTCAATCTGTCTGACAGTGGATTGGTGGAGTCCAAACTCTTTAGATATGTAAATCGTTTCCAGCCTGATGAGCATCAACAATTTATTTGAGGTCCTCAGAAATCTCCTTTGTTCCTGCCATGATATATTGTAAAGATAAGACTGTTCTTTAAATAAAACAGGGTGCTCACTTACACCTGATTACATAACATTGATTGAAATCACCTGACTCTAATTTCACCTTCAAATTAACCGCTAAGCCTAGAGGTTCACATACTTTTGCCACTCACAGGTATGTAATATTGGATAATTTTCCTCAATAAAGCGCTACAGAAGGGACCAAGTATAATATTTTTGTCTCATTCGTGTAATTGTGTTCTCTTCATCTACTTTGAGGACTTGTGTCCAATCTGATGATGTTTTAGGTCTTATTTATGCAGATATATAGAAAATTCTAATGGTTTCACAGCCTTTCAAGCACCACTGTATGTAAGTCTAATGTGATCTCTTATCAAGACGTGCGTATTTGATATCTGTCTGCCTTGTTTGTAAATTCTCCTATGAACTTCCTTGACTGCATGTTTAGGTATGATGATGATACCCAGCATGCATTTGTTGGTGACTACTCGGGACAAATCACCTTGCTGAAATTGGAAAGACAAACATATTCCACCATAACGACTTTGAAGGGACATGAAGGTAAAGTGCACATAAACGTGTATACTCACTGTCCACTTTCAGGGCTCAAAATGAACTTTTTTACTTGGTAGCACTGGTGCTCCCAACTTTAAAAAGCTAGGATGTGTGTGTGTGTGTATATATATATATATATATATATATATATATATATATATATATATATATATATATATATATATATATATATATATATATATATATATATATATAATGTATATGTGTGTGTGTGTGTTTGTCTATGTATATATGTGCGTGTATGTATGTGTATGTTTATGTGCCATGTTGAACTTCCAGTGACCAGTATGAGGGAGTGTGAGAGCGATGACACCAAATTTAACACACCTGCTCCCCATTCACACCTGAGACCTTGTAACACTAACAAGTCACATGACACCAGGGAGGGGAAAATGGCTAACTGGTTCCAGTTTGGACATTTTCACTTAGGGGTGTACTCACTTTTGTTGCCAGCGGTTTAGACATTAATGGCTGTGTGTGGAGTTATTTTGAGGGGACAGTAAATTTACACTGTTACACAAGCTGTACACTCTCTACTTTACATTGTAGCACAGTGTCATTTCTTCAGTGTTGTCACATGAAAAGATATCATCAAATATTTACAAAAATGTGAGGGGTGTACTCACTTTTGTAAGATACTGTATATTTGTATATACGTATGTGTATATATCTTTACACTTGCATGTAAAGTAAAATTAAAAATAAAAACACCCAAAACAAAGATGAACCGTATGTTGATGCGTAAAATTCTGGAGGGGACGTCGGACGGCGTGGCGCAGGGACGTAATGACGTGCCATTAATCGATCTATGTTCTATAACGTAACGCGGGAACATGAAAGGAATATTCTAAAAGCAACTCATGTAAACACCTTAATCACAATATTGTCTTATTCAGAATATGGTCAATAATTACATTATTGCCGTTCATGTAAACGTAGTCAGTGAGTCACCGGCTTGATGCAGTTATTGCAAACAGGCGATATGCAACCAAATATTAAATGTGATTTACTTTAAGACTATCTGTTTCTATACTTTTGCTCACTTAAAAATTGGGTGGTCTGCCAAAAGTGCCATGTTTTAAGTTGTTTAACACCTCTAGATGTAAAAATCAGGAAGCTGAAATTCTGATTCATAGTCTCATATTCATCTTTTGATCAATGTATAGAAAAAAACAATAAAATTGGCCTTGCTGTTCCAATACTTTTGGAGGGGAGTGTATATGGACAGTCCCCTTTGTATGTATTGGAATGGCTAGGCCAACTGAGCCTATTATATGCATACACAGGGCATGGTAGGAAGTACTTGAGTACTTAATTATATCATGTGAGCCTGTCTGGAAGCATCTGTACTCCATGTGTTTCTTCATCATTTTTCTTTAAATTCAGGATTTTTCTGAACTTTTACTGCATGTTGGTTATTAGTATGTTCCAATTATTCCCTCGATTCTTTTATGGTAATATTATAGGACTACTTTGTCTACTTGCTATCTGCAGGATCCAATCACAAATGTTCATGAAAGACACAGATGAGACATGAAATGCCAAATGTGAATGGTCATACATCCCAGCTGTTCGCTTGTGACTGGATCACCAGAGGCTAATGTAAATATGAGGTCTGAACAGGTCTAAAGAAACTATATGTTTTTAGGAAGTATAGGAGCTCTGTGGTGGGACCCGGTGAAAAGATGGCTGTTCTCCGGTGCATCGGATCACAGTATAATCATGTGGGACATTGGCGGGAGAAAGGGTCGCACACTACTACTGCAGGGACACCAGTGAGTACATACACACAAACTCACTATACTACTGTCTTAAAAGGTATATACACCTTTATATTAACCCGTCCACGACTCTTCTCTTTGAACAAGTCTTAATTTTCTGACTTAAAATTCTGTTGTCTTTCTCTCTCAAACATCTTCTCTCTCTCTCTCTCTCTCTCTCTCTCTCTCTCTCTCTCTCTCTCTCTCTCTCTCTCTCTCTCTCATTGTTATTTTGCTGACATGTCTGTTTTAGTGCTTACAACAGAAACAAGTAGTGATCATCGGTCCAAGAAACATAGTGTTAATAAAGTTTTGATAATTTATATTTAAAAAGCATGATTGCCAGTAAAATTTTAGAGCAACACATAATTGCAATTGCCTGTTTCAGATGGGATTTAGATTTCATGGATTTTAATTTGGAATTGGAATTGTGTAAATCAGGGCTAACCAAACTAGGGTTCTTGGTTTACAAGTGAGGTTGTGAGAGAAACTCTCAATGTCCTTTGTTTAATTTTTGTTTGATTTGATTAATTTCTTTTACTATATTTTTATTTTATAAATATATTTTAATATTAGAAATGTCGCTATAACTATGAATATGGACTTTTGAAGTGTTGCCATGAGTCTCATTCAATTAAGCCTTATTTAAATGAAAAGTGTACACATTATTTTCAAGGGTTTTTTTTCTCCACGACAATGTGAATGGGCAGAAACTTAAGCATTACTTAAGCATTATGGGCCTTTTCAAATGTAATATCTTCATTCATAAGAATTTCCAGTTATCACAGATTAGCTGTACGTACAGTGTCCCATCATGATTTCTTCTAATTTTTTGTATATCTCATATTAAATAGTTTTAGCTCTTCAAACGAAATACAACATAAAATTAAAGCTGCAAGCAGCAATAAACGTGCCCTTTGCACCCTGGTGCACGTTGGGGCTGCTCTGCCAGGGGGAGTCTTTTTAGCACTTATATGTTGTTAGGGGTGTATCACAATGCAAAACATGTCGGAGTACAAGCAAAAATGGAGCAAAAATTAATTTTTGTAAACATTTTTGTAATAAGCTTGAAAATAACAATAACATGAAATCAGTTATTGCTGATTTTTTTTCTATTTGACAAAATAACAAAAATAGTACAACACTGTTAGATTTTTTTTTTTTAACTGTTAATTTATTGTTATTTGATCTCCATGTCACACTTCCAGTCATTTTGCAAACCGTCACTTTGCGCCACCTGGTGGTAATTTCGCGAATGACTTTCGCGGTAATAGACATTCTGGTTGACTACCTACTCTTTTTATCTATCTATCTATCTACCATGTTAAGAAAAAATAAGGCAATTTTGAATTCATAGCTGCAAGAGAGGCAACAAAAGGCTGCAAAAGTAAATGTTACTAAAAAGAAACAGCTGGAGGAACATTTTGCAACTAATTTGTTTAATTGGCAACAGTTCAGTAACATGATTGGGTATAAAAAGAGAATCTTGGAAAGGCAGAGTCTTTCAGAAGTAAAGCTGGGATGGAATTTGGATGGGAGCATACAGTGCATAAGGAAAGTATTCACAGTGCTTCACTTTTTCCACAATTTGTTATGTTACAGCCTTATTCCAAAATGGATTAAATTAATTATTTTCCTCAAAATTCTACAAACAATACCCCATAATGACAACGTAAAATACGTTTGTTTGAAATCTTTGCACATTTCTTAAAAAATAAAAAACAAAAAAAGCACGTATTGGAATAAGGCTGTAACATAACAAAATGTGGAAAAAGTGAAGTGCTGTGAATACTTTCCGGATGGACTGTGTTCACAGACAATGAGTTCTGGAGATGTTTTTGAGCCCATGCAATGATTTCCATTACAGAATCATGCCTGTTTTTAATGCAGTGCCGCCTGAGGGCCCGAAGATCACGGGCATGCAGTATTGATTTTCACCATTGCCCTTTGTGCACAGAAATTTCTCCAGATTCTCTGAATCTTTTGATATTATGTACTGTAGATGAAGAGATATTCATAGTCTTTGCAATTTTACGTTGAGCAACATTATTCTGAAATTGATTGAAATGGACTCTGTCTCTCTAAGATGCTCTTTTTTTATACCCAATCATGTTACTGAACTGTTGCCAATTAACCTAATTAGTTGTAAAATATTCCTCCAGCTGTTTCTTTTTACTAACACTTACTTTTCCAGACTTTTGTTCTCCTCATTCCAACTTTTTTGAGACTTGTTGCAGCCATTGAGTTTCTTTAAAAAAAAAAAAATCTTAAAATGATACATTAACTCAGTTTAAACATTTGATATGTTTTCTATTGTGAATAACATATGGGTTTATGCGATTTAAGAATCATTGTATTCTGTTTTTATTTACATTTTTATTTACAGCATCCCAACTTTTTAGGAATTGGGGTTGTAAATAAATAGATATCTGCCTATCTATTTATTCAACTCGACAAGTATTGGCACCCTATCTGACTGTATCTAATCAACTCTACAGTTATCTATCTATCCAACTCTAAGTATTGGCACTCTGTCTATTTTTCATCTCTATCTTTTACACTGCAGGTGCAACTCAAAAAATTAGAATATCGTGGAAACGTAAATTTTTTTTCCCGTAATGTAATTCACAAAGTGGAACTTTCATATATTCTAGGTTCATTACACATATAGTGAAATATTTCAAGCCTTTTTTTGTTTTAATCTCGATTATTACGGCTTATAGCTCATTGAAATAAAAAATGCAGTATCTCAAAATATTAAAATCTGCTTTTCCTGTATGAAGATATTTTGTTGTCTGTATTAGGCCATAGTTAAACTTTATTCAGGAAAATATCAGTGATACGACACCATTAATAAAAATAATTTTTTAAAAAGTGTTTCAATACTGCTTTGTTGCATTTGTGTCTACAGTGCATTCCAGAATTATTGGTACCCTTGGACATGTGCAAAACTGAATTTTTATTTAAAAAAAAAAAAGAACATAAAGTGTATTTCTGCTTGCACCAACACGCTACTGTTTTGCTTAGAATGGTCCACCATTCAAATAACTTCCAACCAATTAGCTGAGGTAGTGCCTCATGCCACGTATTGAATTATTGAAATGGTTCAATAATTTAAATACAGGTATTGAAAGCTCTTCTGATTTTCTTTCAGTGAAAAGGTGCAGGCTCTGCGGTATCTTCAGCTGTCTAAGCAGTTGGTCTCCTGCTCTGCTGATGGAGCTATTGCAGTGTGGAACATGGATGTGCCACGGGAGGAGGTATATATAAATACACATCGTTTTTTATATGGTTCTGGAATAAAAATATACATGTTATATATCTCTTCATTTAGTCCTAAGATAATGCAAACTTTGTACTCGTGTGTGTGTGTGTGTGTGTGTGTGTGTGTGTGTGTGTGTTATGTTATGTGTATGTGTTATGTGTGTGTTATAAATATTTACACTATAATGTATGAGTAGTGTTTGCATTCTGTTAGGATTAAATTAAGATATATTTTTAATAATAATAATGATGGTTTTATTTATATAGTGCCTTTCACAAACTCATGGTTTGAGACAATAACAACAATATAAAAGAAAAATGTGACTTCAGAGTCCATGCTTGGTGAATGATCAGCAGTAGGAACCATAACAAATTCTGAAGTGCAGTAACATTAATGGTAATCATATATTACCATTTTGACACATTTTCCTTTGTAAAAACGGAGGTCATTTTAGTAAGTAGAGTGTAGTGTACTGCATGCAAAGGATAATAAAGCTCGGGGAGGTTTGCTTGTGGTGCACTGGAATCCCTTTGTTTAACACAATTCTGATTTTATCAAAGCAGTTTACAATTTAAAATTTAGAACAGGCTACAATAACTTGGATAACTGTATAATTGTGGTGAGCAGAAAAAAATCTCAGAATGCAAAACACTTCGAACCTTGAGGGAGATGGGCTACAACAACAGAAGTCCATTTCGAATTCCACTTCTGCCAGCCATGAACAGAAGGCAGAGGCTGCAGTGAGCACAGGCTCACCAAAACTGGACTGTTGAAGACTGGGAAAATGTAGCCTGGTCTGATTAATCTTGATTTCTGCTGTGGCACACAGAAGGTAGGGTCAGAATTCTGTGCCAACTGCATGAATCTATGGACCCAACCTGCCTTGTGTCAACAGTCCAGTGTGAGGAATGTGTTCTTGGCACACATTGGGCTCGTTAATACCAATCAATCATCGTTTGAATGCCATAGCCTATTTGAGTAGGGTTGCTGACCATGTGCATCCCTTTATGGCCACAATTTACCATCTTGTAATGGCTACTTCCAGCATGATAATTCACCATGTCACAAAGCAAAAGTCGTCTCAAACTGGTTTCATGAGTTCATTGTTCTTCAGTGGCCTTCCCAGTCACCAGATTTGAATCCAGAAGAACACCTGTGGAATGTGGTAGAACGCAGCATGAAAGTGTACCTGGGTAAAAAAAAAATGTGCAGGAATTGCATTATGCAATCATGTCATCATGGACCAGAGTCTCAAAGAAATGTTTCCTGCATCTTGTGGAATCCATGCCTTGAACTGAAGTGTTTTGAGAGCAAAGGAAGGCCCTACCCAGTATTAGTATAGTGTTCCTAGTAAACTGTTCAGTGAGTGTATTTATTTTGAGAGATTACGGTCATGTGAAAATATAAGTCTTCAGTTTGTGATGCACAGGAGAGGAATGCAGCTTGTCATCTCGTTTATGCTCTCTGAAAGAATGGTGATGCAATGCATTTAGAAGAGTTTCTTCATGTGTACACAATCTGTCATGGATTTGCTCTCAGGGTTGCAATTCAGTAGCTCTAGAGCAAAGCCTTGTGGAGTAAAGTTACTATTAACATTTACAAAATGATAGTGGTCAGTCAGGTAAGACTCGGTTAGGAAAAGAGCCTGGAAAAGAGTCATTTCCTTATCTCTGACAGCATTTTCTGATATATCTAGAAGAATATTGTGACTACTGTATCAAAAGCTACACTGAGTTAAATACAGGCAAATAATACAAGAAAAGAGACGCAACTTTGCTTGGAGGAAAGTAGTAGATCCTTTACTACATTACCAGTGCTATTTCAGTATTGTTATGGGGCCGAAACCCTGAAATAAATCCTGATGTGACCGAAATTGTCTATGTATATAATTCTTATGCAAGTATGAGCTTAGCTCCTCAGCTACAACATTTTCTAGGATCTTGGAGAGAGAAAAAAGCAAAGTTTGGTTTTGGACTATATTTTGACAGCTTACAAGATTCAAGGTTAGGTATTTAATTTAAACATTAAACAATGATTTGATAACTGATAGTTTAGAAAAATCTATCTACATAGCCAACGTTATGGGAGTTCAGTGGAATGGTTGGGCTTTGATAGAGGATTCAAGGCGGTCCAGTCTTGGCTCGGTAAGGCTGAGGAAAAGACACAAACTATTTTTGACCATGAGTCTGGCTCTATACTTGTTCTTCAGGTACACCAGCAGTGAAAACCCAGCCTCACAGAGATAGGTTGATGCGAAAGGGAGAGTTATTTCCAATTCCATTTCATTGAGTAGTGCACGGATATCCAAAAATCCGCCAGTGGCTTTTCTGTGAACCTCTGCATACAGTCGTTTAAAATAAACATATTCCCATGACCTAAGGACTCATTTCACCACTATCCACAGGACTGGCACACAGACATTAATAAACACAAAACCCATCGATATGAAGACTACTTCAAACTTGAGTTGCATTTGAATGTTCTGATATAAGCATCCTTAGAGCCAGCAAGGCTTTATCTGTGTCATTATTACCAACCGCCTGGCCACCAGTACAATCTTAGACACTAGCTTCTGAGTATTGATTGTTCACCTGTGTTTTGATGATGTTTTGCTGTTCTCTCTCACTCTGCACACAGGCTCCACAGTGGTTGGATAGTGACTCGTGTCAGAAGTGTGAACAGCCATTTTTTTGGAACATTAAGCAAATGTGGGACACTAAGACCCTGGGTCTCCGACAAGTATGTTGCTAAGAGTACTATTGCTAAGACTAGCTGTCTTCAGGCAGTAATGGAGATGTTTTTGGCTGCACCATGAACGGGTACTTTTTGTGTTGTAGCACCATTGCAGGAAATGCGGTAAGGCAATTTGTGGGAAGTGTAGCTCTAAGCATTCAACCTACCCCATCATGGGCTTTGAGTTCCAGGTGAGAATGTGTGATGACTGCTACAACACAATCAAAGAGGAAGAGTAAGTACTCAAAAAGTCACTAACGGTACCACTTCTTCCCATACACACCCCACCGTGTTTTAAATGCCTCTTGGTGTGTGTGTGTGTGTGTGTGTGTGTGTGTGTGTGTGTGTGTGTGTGTGTGTGTTTTTGTTTGTTTGTTTGTTTGTTTTGCAGTCGAATACCTATGGCTATGTTCCATGAAGGGAAGCACAACATATCTCACATGGACATGGACATTTCTAGAGGCCTTATGGTCACCTGTGGGAATGACCGTGTTGTTAAGGTAGCGACTTATTGTTAAGATATGACTGGGGAGACTTCTGTTGGGGTTGGAATTGTCTGTAACTTGCATCAAGAGGCTCACACAGCATAATATACTTTGGAGTGAAGACATTTTGGCCCAGCTGTACTTATCTGATTTGTTATTTTCACAGATGTGGGACATGATCCAAGTGGTTGGCTATAACACTTCAGCAGGCTATCAATGAGTGAATGAAACACTTGAAGCTTCACCCATGCTTTCTTACCACAGAAGCCCATTAAAGGACCTCTCGACTTATGAATCCACAAACCTGGCCTACTCCCTGTAGTTATATTTCTGTATGCCTGTGTAATTGGAGTATGCCATGTCGTCATCAGTCATAACCTATATTGTCTGAATTGCAGTTATTCCTCTTATTCCTGTGGGTGGGTGTGGTTTACATTTTCTCTCTCACTATCCTTGCCTTATTCAACTCAGGTGAAGAACTATGAGTTCTATTTTGACTCTAATAACAGTGACCCATAAAACTGTTTCATTGGATTTGATGACCTATCCTATGTTGCCACGGAAAGATTCTATAGTAAACAATAACAAAGTGTTCATGCATGGCACAATACATCTTGTCCATTTTTATTGGTCGAGGGTCACAGTTAAGTTTGGTGACAGATTAAATGTAAGATTTAGCTTAAAGATTCATCATTTAATGGGGAACATTCTCTTGGATAAGACCATGCCAATGGGTAGGGTATTTGAGCACTACCCTTTTACAGTGACTGGCAACCCTGATTGGAATGACTGTGTAAAGCGTAGGTTCTAGAAAGTGTAAGTGTGTGTGCATATGTATGTATTTAGTCAGATCAATAATATTTGGATATTTGAACAGTATTGTTATTTTAGCTGTCTACCACAGTATATTTGAGTAACAGAAGGTTTACCACAAGATGGAACCCACTGATAATTCTCAAAAAGAAAGCCCTGATAGGAGTTTGCCAAGAACATCTAAAATCCTGTAGAGTTCTGGAACAACATCTTATGGACAGATAACACAAAGATCAGTTTCCAGAGATATCTTGTACCAGAATGAGGGGAGAAGATGAGCAGAGTATGGAAAATGGAAAAACTGGTCACAAGCCAAAGCAAACCACCTCATTTTAAGGTATGGGCAGGTGTAGATGCTGAAGGAACTGGTTTCATTTTCAATGGTGAAGACGTGGAATGTTCATGCTGCAGTGTCAACCATCTGACCTGAATCCGATTGAGCATGTATGCAAAATGCCTGTATAATATCCATTGTGTGTGCCTGTCTGTCTGTGTGTATGTATACACACACACCCACCCACCCACACACAAAAGAAGCACATATTATATATATAATATTTTGTCCGAATCTTTATGGACTGTTAATATGGAGTTAAAATGAAAAAGCCTCTATTCTTCTGGGAAGGCTTTCCACTAGATTTTAGAGTGACACTGGGAATTTCCCATTCAGCCACGAGAGCATTAGTGAGGTCAAGCACTGATGTTCGGTGAGAAGTCTGCATTCCAGTTCATCCAAAAGGTGTTTGGTGGGGTTGAGGTCAGGGCTTTGCGCCGGCAACTCGAGTTCTTTTGCACCAACCTTGGCAAATGCGCTGGTCACCAGATATTTTTTGTTTATAGCTCCTATTTTTTTCTAACTGTTGTGTGTCAGGAGCAGTTTCTGAAATTCTCAAACCAGCCAGTGTGGCACCAACAACCATGCAATGGTCAAAGACTGAGCTGAAACTAAGCTCACGGTTTTCTTTATTCTGCTCTGAACATTAACTTAAGGTCTTGCCTCGTATCTTCATGATTTTATGCATTGCGTCGCTGCCACATGATATGCACATAATTGCATGAATAATATACAGGTGCACCTAATAAAGTGGCCAGTGTGTGTATATGGTACAGCGCCCCCCACACACACACACACACACACTCGCTCACTCACTGAACTTTCTTTGCAATCCAGTGTTTGAGAGTTGCCTTATTGTCTGTGTGTGAGAGAATTTACAAAGTCAAATGATTTGTAAATGTCACTGAGCTGTGCACAAGCTTTGTACCAGGCTATTTGTTTTACCTTTTACTAACCCGGTGGTCATCATCGGACTTGTGTTCATATTTTCTGGTCATATATGTGGGCTGGGTCACATTGTTGACCCTAGGATGTTTTGTAAACTCTAGTAGGGGATGCAGTCATATCAAGTGGGTTGTTGCGACCTCGGTACCATGTCTGATGTTGATGTTAAGTTGAATTTGTTCATGCTGCAGTGCAAGATTCATTGTCAGAAGGAACTTGGCTTTGCCTTTATAAACTCTCCTCTTATATTAAACACTGATTGAACATCTGTGACTCAGTTTATATTCAGCAGATTAGTGGGTATCTGCTCATGCATAGTATTAATAAATAAATAAATAAATATTTTTTTCAACTCACATTAGCTATAGTAAGTGTTGGCATTGTGTAGCGGATTAGTTATACAGCACTGACATGTTGACAAGTAAACAAGCCCCTGCTCCTGACACCTGTTCATAATACAAAGTGTGTGTGTGTGTGTGAGAGAGAGAGAGAGAGAAAGAGAGAGAGAGTGAGGGAGAGAGAGAGAGAATGAATGAATGAATATAAGTGGCAAGTGATTTTGGGCGGCTGTGGCTCAGGTGGTAGAGCGGGTTGTCCACTAATCGTAGAGTTGGAGGTTTGATTCCTGGCCCGCGTGACTCCACATGCCGAAGTGTCCTTGGGCAAGACACTGAACCCCAAGTTGCTCCTGATGTCAAGTTAGTGCCTTGCATGGCAGCTCTGCCACCACTGGTGTGTGTGAATGGGTGAATGAGACACATAAGTATGCCATTTATTTGATTCTCTTTGAAACAGTTCCTATTAATAAAGGTGATACACCCTATCAAATGACACATAAAATTGGTATTTTGTAATAATTTTCACAATTTAAATCAACAAAAACCAGATCAGTCACATGGAAAAAGTAAGTACACCCCTACACACCATCACACCTTCAAATCCATAAAATTAGAATCAGGTGTTCAAGTGCCAGTGCTTAGAACCTGCTTAGGAAGTGCCCTTATTTATACCCCTCTCATATCTAGTATCTGGTGTTCCCTTTGCTATTGAGGTGTGTGGTGTCATCATGCCAAGACCTAAAGAGTTTGATAAGGCCTTTGGAAAAAAAGCATGTGGATGCCTATAAGTCTGGCAACGGATTTACAAAGATCTCCAAATTATTTGAAATACATCATTCCACTGTAAGGAAAATAATTTACAACTGGCACAGATTTCAAGCAGCTGCTAATTTGTCCAGGACCGGCTGTCCCAGAAGATTCAGCCCAAGATCAGACTGTCTGATGCAAAAAAGAAGTCTCCAAGAACCACAAAATTTCATCACAGGTTCTGTTAGTAAGTCTTTCAACTGTTGGTGTCAAAGTGCATGTTTCTACAATCAGAAAGATATTGCACAAATTTGACTTGCATGGAAGGCGTGCCAGGAAAAGCCTTTGCTGCCTAAAAAGAACATTAAAGCAAGACTACAGTTTGCCAATAAGTATAAAGGCAAAGACCAGGCCTTTTGGAATAATGTGCTTTGTACATATGAATCAAAGATAAAGTTGTTAGGCTGCAGTAACAGCAGACATGTTTGGCGTAGACCAAAGACGGCTTTTCAGGAGAAGCACTATATACCAACTGTGAAGCACAGTGGTGGAAATGTTACGGTTTGGGGTTGCTTCGCTGCCTCCGGTAATGGACAGCTTGCATTCATTGATTCAACTCTGAATTCTGCATCATATTAAAGAGTGCTTGAAGACAATGTGAGACCATCTGTCCAAATGTTGAAGTTGAATTGAAAGTAGACCTTTCAACAGGATAATGATCCTAAGCACACTAGCAAATCCACCAAGGATTGACTCAAAAAGAGGAAATACAGAGTTATGGAATGGCCTAGAAAAGGACCGGATTTGAAGCCCATTGTAATGTTGTGAGGGGATTTGAAACGGGCAGAACATGCAAGAAAACCCTCAAGCATCTTGCAGCTGAAAGAATATTGCATGGAAGAGTGGTCAAAAATACCAGCAAGCCTGGTGGGCAATTATTTAAAATGCTTACAAGAAGTTATTTCTGCTAAAGAGGGAAATACTAGCTTCTGAGGCTAAAGCCATTTTTCCACTGCACGGTACGGCTTGACTCGACTCTGCTCACTTTACTTTTCTGAGCTTGCTTTTCCACTGCAGTTTAGTGCTGCCTCAACGTGGGTGGCATCTTCCACTCACCTTCATAATGTTGTATTATCGAAGCACAGTACAAATACACAGTCAGGCTGTATTCCAAACTCTTTTCCTGTTCACTGAACAAGGACCCTATTAACATGTAAAATAACAGCATTCTAGAACCTACATGGTGCTCGATATGACTAAGTTAGATTCAGCTGTGACAGGAGTGACTTTGATAAATGCTCGTTTAGGAATCTGTAAAAATCTAAGACAAAAACCTTTGTTGTAATTTTATGAGATAAATGATACACCATTTTTGATTAATAGAATATTACTATATGAAAAGTATGGTAATATTAAATATAATTAATATTAAATGACACATTTATTCAGGCAAAATACAGAGTTCCCTACTCCCTCCATGTGTGGCTTACATTTAGTATCGGCTCGGCTCACTTGGCACCTCGACCAAGGTGGCACTAAAAAGTACCAGGTACCAAGTACTATCCACAATGGAGAACCCTCAAAAAGCGAGCAGAGTCAGCTCGAGTCGTACCATGCAGTGGAAAAGTGCCAAAAGGTCTACTTGTTTTTTTCCACAAATCATCTGATATTTCTGTTGAATAAAAGACTGAAAAAGCTCATTTTCCTTGTAGTTTTGTTCATCAACTTTATTAATCGGCACTGTTTCAAGATGATCAAATATTTGCTTGTCCAAATATGTCAAAAAAGCTACGAGTGACGCTATGTGTGTATGTATATGTAGCTTTTCTTCAAGGACGTCTCTGTATTTGGCTCCATTCCATCAGTTCTGACTAGTCCCTGCAAACTTTTGTCCAGCTCTATGTCTCAACACAATTTGATCACAGGTCTGCAGATTTCATGGCTTGGATTTTGGGACTTTGGTTCATTGTCAGAACTTATACACACTCTAAATCATGTCCAATCAAATGAATTTGCCAAAGGCTCCAGGCAAGTTCTAGAGATATCTCAAGATAAGCAAAGCAAGCAAGATGCACCTGAATTGAATTTGGAATGCCTTAGCCAAGGGTCTGAATACTTTTATTTTAATTAAGAAATTAATTATATTAATTCTAATTAATAAATTACAGTTGTTTATTTTGAATACATTTGCAAAAAAATCTAACTTTTTTACCTTCGTTATTATAGATTAATTTGTTTTGACTAATGGTCACAAATGTATATTTAATCAATCTTAATTTAAATATATAATACATTCAGGTGTGCAAAATGTGGCAGGGTCTGAATACTTTCTGAACCCACTGTTCATACAGTATATAATAATAATCATAATCAATTCCACTTGTTTATTTTCCATTATCTCTCACACCCATTGTAATACCAGATTTATTCATGTAGGCATTTATTAATTATGCATAAACATGGACCATATAACAGAACAGTTCACAGGTTCAGTTACAATGAACACCTATTTAGTTCAGTTACTTGCTGATTACACGTAGTGAAACAATAAAAAATTACATTACTAATTTTGCATATTAGGCATCATTGTTGAAACATCCTGCACATCCAGATACTGCACCTTTTCAGACAGAATGTACCAGAGACCAGGTCACTGGGTAACTGGGTAAAGAATGAGAGACAGTGATTTTGGTCTGAGCAGGTTCCCACCTGGTCGACCAGATCATCTAAAGTCACTGTACGCAACTGGAAACCCATGGTTAGACCAATGAGATGGTATAAAAGGCTGGAAACAAATTCGGTACCAACATGGACAAAAGGTTTTAATATGAATGCAAATGGATGTATGTCATATGTTTACTGGAAACATTCTATATGTTTGCCATCTGTTTTGCACCCTGAAATTAATGACTTCATATTTACAATGAGTAAGTCCGGTTGGAAACCCAACATTAATGCTAAAGATATTATCAGTTAGCTAATATATTTCCCTGTGTTAATCTGATAAATTTCTAGATGTATTAAAATGTTTAGTTCTGTTTCTGTTTTCTTACCTAATCTGCATAATGTGTGTACATGTTACTTAAATGGCACTGTATGTATTTCAGAGAAACTGTACTCTCTGTGTTGTGTGTATTTGGCCAAAATGTGTGTTGAAGTGCTCTTTGTGAGCTAGCTCAGATTCTAATAACCTGTTTCTGTTTGAATGTTCAATGAGGTTGGAAACTTTTTGCTATCTCCTCCATGACACTCATGAACTTCTCATCTTCTAGTTGGGAACTGTGTGTCCAGGCCAGTGGCAGATGGGCTGATACCATTCTCCGATCTATAACATGCACACACAAAAAATTAAATCAGACAGATTTGTTAATGCAAAATGAGAGGGGAAACCTGTATTAAGATAAAAGAAAATTTTTGATATATTTTTTTTAAATGCCCCCTTTTTTCCTCACCTTCATTTTTTCATACTTATTTTGATGTCATTCCCTTTCTGTCCACATTAAACCTTAAGAAAGAAGCCTTAGAAGAAGGCTTTGTTTATTTCTCACATATATTTTACAGCACAGTGAAATTCTTTCCTTCACATATTTCAACTTGTTAGGAAGTTGGGGTAAGAGCGCAGGATCAGCCATGATATGGCACCCCTGGAGCAGAGAGGGTTAAGGACCCAACAGGGGCAGCTTGGAGGTGCTAGGGCTTAAACCCTAACCCTTCTTATCAGTAAGATTTGGAGATTAGTCTTTGCCCAACAGTTCTGTTCCCTTTTTAAATCGGGAATAACAAACATGATGCGTTTTAGGGTGATTTCCAAAAGCATCGTCATACGGAATCAGTACTGGGTAAAGTGGTTAATGACATTGCTTGCCTTGCATTGAGGATGTTTCTGTTTTGGTAATGTTGGACTAAAATGCTGCACTCAAGACAATGTAACTACAGTCTGCATTCATACAACAACACAAAGTTGCCAGAGAAACAGGGCGCGTTGGACAAAATTCCTTCAACAGGCTGTGATAGACTGACTAGGGAATTAGACCTTGTTTCCTCAATAAAATCTTATTTAATAGACCATTATAACAGTTACTTTTGTATTAATGTAAATTTTTCAGGTCACTGACAAATGAACTGCAGTGTCCCACAATAGAGTGTACTTTTCTCCCCTTAATCTTGCCTTTTACTTGTAGTAAAATATTATACCTTAGTCTGCGCGTATATGGCACTTTTTTAACCTTAGCGGTTCTACAAAGCGCTTTACATGGGTTCTCATTCATACACCAATAGTTGCAGAACTGCCATGCAAGGCACTAGCTTGCCATCTGTAATTACAAGGGAGCAGCTTAGGGTTCAGTGACTTGCCCAAGGACACTTCGGCACATGGAGTTGTGTGGGCCGGGAATCGAACCACCAACGCTGCGCTTTCTGAACAACCCGCTCTACCACCTGAGCCACAGCCGCCCTAATAGCTCAGACACATTTGGCAGCACAGCTACACAAAATGGATATGTTACAGACGTAAAAGCTTGGATGAAGGTTATATTAAGGTTCTTGTCAGCCAGTCTTGGTAGTCTTGAATTCATCTCTTGCTGATATGCAATAAACAATTCCTGCAGTATTATCCCATTCCATGTTCTAAGAGCTGATTCTGGAGGACATTCAAGTGTCCTTTAGAAATGACAAAAATAAACTCAAGAAAGCTTCAACACAGGCTCAGCGGGATGCTATCTTTCTCACTGGCAGACCACCTCTCTTTGTCTGGTAGCAGCTCCCTGCAAGACATACAGCGTATAAATCACCCGACATTCATTCATTAGCACTCTCTTTGACTCCAACTCTCATTCACGCCAACCTGTATCCACTCCCCTGCTTACACTTGTCAAAGGCAATTCCTGCATGCCAGACTCCATGGGGATCCAGCATTTTTAATAAAAGTCTGACAGTTTTTAATATACCCAGCCTGTTCCCATGTCGTTAAGGTTGATCAGCTAGGTATAAAGCAATGTATATAAATTCTGGAATTTGAGAATTCTTCATAATGGGAACTAATGACAATACTATACTGCTCAGTGACATTAAAATCTCACTGTTGTTTAAACCAAGCATGATGGAAATTTTTACTTCTGTCACCTGGACCTGCATTTATAATTTTCTTGTTATAACATGATTTTTTCTCATGCTAACAACACAAGACAGTACAGTAACAACTAAAACAGGACAATGGGCATAGTAAGTGACAGTGTAGCGCCGACCAGGACACGGTTTTAGCGAGGAAGTGTCTGATATAACAGGTAGTGCAAAAGATTGTGCCAAAGAGTAACAATATAATTCAAATGTAAATATAACATAATGCATTATTCAGGTGTGATTTTTGCCCATTCTTCTAAACATATTGTCTTTAAATCTTGTTTAATTGTATTCAAGTCAGGTGATTGACTGGGCCATTCTAGCACCTTGATTTTTTTCTCTGAAACCAACTGAGAGTTTTCTTTGCTGTATGCATCATCCTGGTGGATGGCATCAGATTCTTCTCAAGAATCTCCCGGTAAAGGGCTCCATTCATCGTTCCTTCAGTTATATGAAGTCTGCCACTACCATGCAATGAAAAACAGCCCCACACCATGATGCTTCCACCTCCAAACTTCACTGTTGGTATAGTGTTTTTAGGGTGATGTGCAGGGAAATTTCTTCTCCAAACTTGGTGTGTAGTATGACAGCCAAAAAATTCAATTTTGCTCTCGTCTGACCAGACTACACTCTCCCAGTATTTCATAGGCTTGTCCAAATGAGTTGCAGCAAACTTTAAACGAGCTTCGACATGCCTTTTCTTTAGTAATTGAGTCTTGTGGTGTGAGTGTGAGCAATGGAGTGCATTGCCTATTGTTTTCTCTGTGACGATGGCACCTGCTGCCTCCAAGTGTTTCTGGAGCTTTTTCTGGGTGGTTCTTGGCTTTTGGGCTACTCTTCTGAATATTCTTCTGACTCCCTGGTCAGAAGTCTTGCGAGGATCTTCTGAGCGTGGCCAGTTGATGGCAGAGTGATGTTCCTTCCATTTGCGGACAATGGCCCCAATGGTGATTACTGGAAGATTCAGAAGTTTTGAAAATTTCATGTAAATAGCCTCACAGGAAATATATTTACTGAAAAAAATGTTGACGCGTCCAATACTTATTTCCCCACTGTAAGCCACCACCGCAAGCCTTACCGCACAGAGCTGCATTTTTTTCAGCACAAACCGAACTGTCTATCTAAATGGCGGTGTCAGAACTCTGTCGCTGAGCCATGACTCTGTGAAAACAAAGACGCAGCAGTCTCTAAACTCACGCTGTGTTGCCTGCTGGAGTTGAATGTAGACCAGTTTGTTGTCCAGAGAGCAGACATTGTAGAGCAGGATGGACTGGAGAGCTGGCCAACTAGGGTTTGCTTTTAGCCTAGCATGGACCCCCAGTCTTTTGCCGCTTCTGCTTCCTCGCACACCGCTTATGACATCCCCACCCCCTGCATCAGGCAACACCGAGGACTGGAGGCCTGGTCTCCGTAGCAAGCCGAAATCACGTAGCTTCTCCAGCAGATCATCATGCAGGTTGGTTGTTGCATGATTTCTGTATTTTAGCAGTGTCTGGCGATGGTAGACATAAACATTGCTCTGATGTCCATGTGCTGTAAAAAATTGAGCTACGAAACAAAAATAGCACCATTTTGGATATGGAGAGGCCGCTGCGTGCTACTGCCGTGCCACCATCTTGGATCACAAGCTTCTCCTCTGGTCTCTTTTGTTAAGGTGTTTTGGTCCACCAACATCCTACTCACTGAGCGTTTTGCTATTTTGTACCATTATCTGTCAAATCTAGAGACTACTTTGTCTGAAAATCCCAGAACATCATCAGTTTCTCAGGTACTCAAGCTAACAATCTTCTTGGCAACCATCTTTACACAGTCCTTTAGATTACACGGTATGGTTTGAAAAACAAGTGAACTCATGTCTGCATGCTTTTATGCATTAAGTTGCTGCCCATATATATTTATGCATTGTATATGTATTGTTCATACCTTGGAAGAATCTTCCACTGGGATTTGTGACAGCAGCCTCAGACACTGCGAGCCACACCACAGTGTCGGCCCCCTGTTCGGGTGTTCGCAAACGCTCCTTCATTGACCGGTAAAAGTCAGGCATGGCATTTGCAATCACTAGTAAAACAGAGAGATTAAAACGAGCTGTCATTTCTACATGTAGCTCAATTTCTTTTAACTATATGTATGAGAAAAAATTGTAATTACTTGATGTGTCCACCCAACCAGGGTGCATTACTGAGAAGTGGATGCTGGTGTGAGCTTTAGCAAACTGTTCTGTCATCACCACTTGCTGCCTCTGAAAAAAAACCAACAATTTGAATATACCCATTGCTAAACCACAATGTACCAAATCAGACATAAATGCAGTGCATTAACGTAAATGAATGCACATATCTTATGATGTGGAGCCATTTTAATGAGAATATATCACTTTGGATATATCAAAATATTTATATGTATTCCACAGTGATATTGATTTTGTATACCTTGTTTTGGGCATACACCATGGTGCCATCATATCTGCCTATCTGGGACTGCAGATTTCCTGTGCGTAGTTTCTGCACCAACATCCCCCCAGATGTCACTGTGATCTGAGAGACAGACATTCACTGCAGTCAGAAAGATAGATATTTTTTTGTGTCATGTGTTTGTGTTCTAAGGGATACCACACACACTTACCACTCTGGGGTCAGGGCTCTTTTCCAACATGGGAATTAGGCTCTTGATGAGAATGTACATGGCTGAGAGAAACAGAGAGTGTTAGAAGGCAGGAGAGTAATACAAGGAATGCCATTCAAATTAAAATTACTGCAAGTACAGGATACTTTGTTATATTTCAGTGTTGAGTACTAATCCAAATGATGTTGTTACAGTGAAAACTGTATTCTTGAAATAGCAAATTTTCATACCAAATTCTTTTAATGAAGACACTGTGTTGCAATTGTAATCGTATGGTTTCATTTTTAAGCCACATTTGGAAAATCATACACCACAACGAATGACCTTTACACCAGCCATGTATTTCGTACATCCCTCACCAAGTGAGTTACTGGCAAAACTCTTCTCAAAGCCCTCTGCATTCACTTCTCTCTTAGTCATCATACAACCTGCATTATTGATCTGCAGTATCACAGTAAAATACAATACAAAAAAAGGTCAGTTCATTACTGCATTCCTTATAACTGTATGGGCTGAAGGAAGGCAGATCACTCACCAGTACATTAAGGGTTTTGTATCTTTTTTTGAATGCCTCTGCAAACTCCCATACCTTCCTGGTCTCACATAGGTCCAGGATGTGCACATAGACCTCCTGAAGGAATACACTCATAATCATCAGCGTCATATTATCACAGAACACTCTCTCTGTTACATGGAGCAAAATAAACAGCATAGCTAAAACCCAAGTGAGAATATAACATATAGGTAAAACCAGTGATTTGAATAGGTGATCTGAGTTAAAAGAGAAATAAACAAACACCAAAATTGCAATTGTTACAAAAAGAGTAAAAAAAATATTTATTTAAATGGAAATGTTTGCTTAGTAACTAAACAGTTTTGTAAATTAAGTGATTAATTAAACAAGTATTCAGACCATGTTCTCTGACATTGCAAACTGAGGTAAGTCATATCCAATTTCCACTGATCATCCTTGAGATGTTTCTACAACTTGATTAAATTTCATTTGTTTTTTATGAAGCTTCACAGCTCACAGTACATGATGTAGAGCAAACAACAATACAGGAAGTCAAAAATATTATCTAAAGACCCTTTGAAACAGATTGGTACAACAGTGTTTTAGGGCCAATGTTTGAAAAAGTAAAAACACACGATTTCAAGATAAAAGTCATAATACTATGACAAAATGGTGCATAAACCATTTCTGTGTTGAAATTAAGGACTTTGAGGATTTGGTTACCAGGAGAAATCACTGGTAGTGGTCACCTGTTATTGATAGTTACATCTGCATGCCATTCAAAGAGGGTGTGTATCTATCATCTGAATGATGAGTAAAAAAATTTCAAGTGGAACTCCATATGGTGCTCGGTGTCAAGCCCCGAATGCTTTGTGTCACGTGGACTCGTAAGATAAACTTGAATCCTGAATTATACCAGCGGATTCTAAAGGAAAATGTTAGGAAATCTGTCTGTAAACTGAATTTGAAGAGAAAGTGGGTCATGCAGCAAGACAATGACCCTAAACACACGAGTCGTTCTACCAAAGAATGGTTAAAGAAGAATAAAGTTAATGTTTTGGAATGGCCAAGTCAAAGTCCTGACCTTAATCCAATAGAAATGTTGTGGAAGGACCTGAAGCAAGCAGTTCATGTGAGGAAACACACCAACATCCCAGAGTTGAAGCTGTTCTGTACTGAGGAACAGGCTAAAATTCCTAAAAAGTTGATGTACAGGACTGATCAACAGTAACAGGGAATGCACAAGGGGGTCACACCAGATACTGAAAGCAATGATTCACGTACTTTTGCCACTCACAGATATGTAATATTGGATCATTTTCCTCAATAAATAAATGACCAAGTATGTCTGTTGTTTGTCTCATTTGTTTAATTGGGTTCTCTACTTTGAGGACTTGTGTGAAAATTTGATGAGGTTTTAGGTTATTTATGCAGAAATATAGAAAAGAAAGAAAGGTTTCACAAACTTTCAAGCACCACTGTAGGTATTTAAGTACTATTTTATTTTTGTTGCAATGATGTGCACCAGTCTGTCATAGTACGATGGCTTTATTCTTGACATATTGTGATTTTCTTTTTAAATCTATATTTTTTTTCTTGAAGCAACTTTTTTCTTGAAATATTACAATTTTATTGTAGAAATATTGTGATATTTTCTTGTAACATCATGAATTCTTTTTCAAAATATGATGACCTTTTGCGAGATCATATATTATGACTTTATTTAAGCTGCCAGAAAGACAACCATCTCTGTAGCATTCCACTTAACAGGCATTTATTATTTAGAGACCTTTTAAAGGAATGGTGTTCATACAGTTCCGGATTGGTAGAACCTATGGCATGGCAAACTGAAGCTTTTCTGGCAGCTGGTGGTGGTCCAACACGTTAATAAGACAATTTATTTTTGGTTTGTCATTTAATTTGTCACCTGTCTGTATGTGCAAAAGTCTAGCAGGAGCCTAACTGACCGTACAGCTGCAATCAAATTATTCAACCCCCATTGCAAATCAGGTTTATTGTCAAAATTTACAGACTTTCAGCAAAATTTAAAAAAAACTTTTGAACTTGGGGAAACCACTTGAAGCATTCGTTGTGTTGAACTATTTAAATTCCTTTTGTTTGATTTGTTCATTGCAAACAGCTGAAAGTCTGTGCATTTTTACAATAAACCTGATTTGCACTGGGGTTTGAATAATTTTGATTGCAAAAATAGAATTGATGTGCTTACAGTGATGCACCCCCATCAGCCTGTTCTCCAAATTCCCCAAGCTCATACATAAGAAGATTTAAGTTCTTAAAATTGATGCCAAACGTCCTTGAACTAAGTACAGAGTAGCAGGTTTGGATACTTGTGTAAAGGTTTCTCATTTTCACACATTAAAATAAATGGGCACTGACACCTCTACTCTGATTCTGATGATATCTTTGACCTTGGCTGATCTGCAGTAGCATAACAACAGTTTTTTTCCAAGTAGATAATAGTGCATTTATTTTTCTTGTAAGCTAATGGACAGCATTTTAGTTTGATCTGTGTAAATAGTATATTCTTTGGACTGTACACTGGATTTAGTCTGTACAGAGAAAAACAGCATTGTTGCATATGCCCACAGCTGGAAGTTTGTCTTTAGGACAAATGTTGTAATAATAGTAATCTCACTTTGTTTCCAGACTCCTTGATAATCTCAGCTCTGGTTTCCTCAGCCTTGTCCTTGTTTCTGCATACCATGTGGATTGTCCCACCTGTAATGTGGGTGGTACAACACGTCAACATGTAAATAATAAATGACATATAACAGAATCAGCCACTGATAAGAATATATCAAATCAGTCTGATTTGATATATCCTTATTTGTACTATATGATATATTTGGATTGGTACTACAGACTACACACACCTTTTTTAGCAATGGCCATGGCCACTGCTTTGCCAATGCCACTGTTAGCTCCAGTGATCAAGAAAGATCGGCCTGCCACAGACACTTCTACATCTTTTTCTATAAAGTGTTTCGATGCAGAGTCAAATGCTCCCCTGGAACAAACCCACAAAAAAAAAAAAATTAATTCACACTATAAAGACACTAATTTAAACCAGTTGAGATTATTTTCCATAGTTTTCTCTGTAGCAAAATAGTACCAAATGTCCTGTTAATGTACTAATACATGCACTTTAAAATTTTAACCTACGTTTTCAGTCACTTTTTTGATGCTAATACTAAATCCATCACCCCAAGAAAACATTATTTGGTATTGCAATTAAATATACCTAAAGTTCACTAAATTACATCTTTATTAAATAACAGATGAGTACAAGTAAAAACTAAGATGTTGCTTAGCTAACAAGCACAAGTCAGGACATCTCTGTGATGCCACTCGCAGCATGAATAAGTGGCTTTGTCCACTCAAGCCGGAGTCACCGGGCGGAGGGACAAAGGGCACGAGGTGGCACTGGGGACGCTAGCTCCACTCAGTAAATGAGCACACTGTTAAAGTGTTGTGCAGAGCCTAATGAGGCATATCAGGTCGCTGTGGGTCATGGCAGTAGAGTAAAATGCAAACAAAAGGGATATTTAGATAGAGACAGTAAAAAAAAGGGAACAGCAGCAATTATTGTACATGTGGAAGGGAAAGAGCAGTGTTGGCTCGTCCATAGGGGCAGGTGGAGCAGAGCCCAACCATATATACCAGTCATTCAACAAATGTTAATCTTCATGAAGTCATTATTCACAACGCATACTGTTTAAATTGTTCTGAAGTATTAATTAACTCTTTTCAGTGACCAGTGATTTTAAAAATGCTGTTGTTTTTTTGTTTGTTTTATTTTTACAGGTGTAAACCAATGCTCCATTGATTTCATTGCCTTTCAAGATAGTGCACAGCATGCTCACTCTGCCCCATGCTTGCTCTATTAATGTTTTGTTTATGAGTGGGTGTAGGTCAACGGAGAGGACAGTTACTGATATTACCTCTTGTGTGTTTGTTTCAATATGAACCACACCTGCTGTTACAAAACAATTTTAACATGCATGTTAACAGGCATTACTGTGTAACAGCCCATTCTGTATCGTATCAAGTCCAATATTCATTCATTCATTCATTCATTCATCGTCAGTGTTACCAGGATAGTCTGCAGCAGACTTGGACTCAATCCCAGTAGCACTTGTCACAGGCAGGATGGAATGCACCCTGGATGGGATGGTAGTTTATTGTAGAGCACCACACACACACATTCACACTTGCATAGCCTAACTTATTACATTTTGGGAGGTGGGAGGAAACTGGACAACCCAGAGGAAACTCACATGGACATAGGATGAACATGCAAAACTCTGTACAAACCCCAACTTCCTAACAAGCTGGGATATTCTAATAATTCTAATAAAGATTAGAATTTCACTGTGCTGTAATGTGTACAGTATGTGACAAGTTATGGCTTCTTCTTCTAATGCAAGCTCCAATCTAGAGCTGTGAGGCAGCAACACTACTCACTGTGCCACCTTAAACTCCAAAATGTTTTATTACAACCTTATTTGTCAACTTTGTGCATAGACTAAAAAAAATCTATACGTGAACATTCATTTGTATGTTTTCTCAGCCTATGTGTCAGTGTACCCTAATGACATTCTTTTCCATAACAACCATGTATGACATTCAGATAAAGTCCTTATTAACATAAATTACATTGCACAGCACTGTTACTCCTCAAACATATTTTATGATCTGCAATTTGCTACAATTGATATGGACCAAACACTACAGACAAATCATGCACTTTGTAGATCTTTTCAGAAAGAGGTGTGTATATTTGGTCTTTATACACTTTACACAATAAAGTTATATTTTCCCTCTGAATTTGAATCCCTACTGCAACGTCCAGTAATTATGCAATAGCAGCAGCTTTGCCTAAACTCATGCACAGGGCAACTGCACACTGTAGGCCTCCCATTATCTGCCCCGCTCTCCGATTACTTAGGTTACTTCTTTTGTCTTTAATTTTTTCTATTTTCTATACCTTTTATATTTTCTCTTTCCATTTTCATTAATTTTTACATCTCTCTCTCTCTCTCTCTCTCTCTCTCTCTCTCTCTCTCCCTCCCTCCCTCTCTCTCTCTTTATTTCTTTATTATTTATTACCTCTTTAATATTATTTATTTATTTAATTACTTATTTAATTCTTTCTCTTTCACTCCTTTGTGCGTTTTGTCTATACATTTTTCTTTGTGCTTCTGGCAGGTGCTCAATGCTAAATACTGACTTATTACAAGCAGCATAGCCACATTTTAACTGCTATTGTAATTATAATGGACTCATACTAAAATAATTAATATAAATATATAAATACTATTATGGGTTGTGGGGGGTGGGGGGGCAATGTTCTGATCGATTACTCGAATACCATTTGAATATTTCATAAACAGCTGCAGCCCAGACCTGCAGCCTGTATGAAAAGAGCAAGCAAAAACGTTTTCAGGTATATTATTTTAGTTTGAGAAGTTTAAGAAAGTGCATAACTGGTCAAACAAGAGAAGATAAGTGCCTGTGTGAGCAGCACCCTCCAGTTTGTATTATATATTATTATTATATATAGTTATTATTATTACTGAACATATATTAAAGGTGCGTCTCTGTGCAAGAATGTTTCGAGTTTATTATTATTATTATTATTATTATTATTATTATTATTATTATTATTATTATCATTTAAAGCCTATTCATAATTAATAAATAGGCTAGAGGTAATTAATAATTGCATTAATAAATAGTAATTGTTAATCACACGAACTACAAACTACAAAATAAGCTCTTATTTGAATACCTTAAGCAGTGTACGTGTAAAAGATGCGACAGTTTGTTCTTACTTGGTAAATTCGATGAATCCTTTGAAGAACCACGCCGAGTTACGGTACAGAGACATGGTCAATAACAACGCAATCCGGTGATTAGTTGTCTGTCTGTCTGTCTGTCTGTCTGTCAGTCCCTCGCTGTGACAGCCTGCGCCCGCTGCCCTTTTAAAGGGTCTTCACATGAGCGCGCATGGAAACGCGCACAGGACGGAAACCATTTATCATCAGCCGCCGTCCAGTGCTGAATTAGACATTCCCCCAAAATGATGTCGATTACTGGGTTAAAATGAGTCACAATTAAAAGTGAGCACTAATTATAGAGTGACTGATTCATTTCCTAAAATGTCAAAGAGTACAATAAATATTAAATGAGCTTCTTATTAGTCTAATCCTCCTTTACTAGGCTGCATTTATTTATTTATTTTATTATTTATTTATTTATTTTCATTTTAAATTCTGACATGGTTATCCTTAAAATTCGTTAAAAAGGCTTAAAAACTTTTATGTCTCCAGCTCATTTTCGTTGAATAAAACTTTTTTTTAGCTAATGATGTCAGATGAACTGATGTTGCATAAATTTTGCTTTGTCATTGTATTAGTGGTCGGGGAGGTGTTTGTGGAACAAGCTAGAGGGGTAATGTCTAAGAAGGCACACCTGAGTCCTGTTTTCCTGTTGTGCAGTGGCCGCACAAAGCCCTGACCTCATCTCCACTGAATGGATGAACTGGAACGAAGACCGCACCCCAGGCCTCCACGCCCGACATCACTGTCTGACAACACTAATGCTCTTGTGGCTGAATGGATGAAATTCATGATACAAAATCTAGTGGAAAGCCTTTCCAGAAGAGTGGAGGTTATTATACACTCTTAGAAGTAACGGTTCTATATAGATTATATTCTCTATGGATTCTAAATTATCTTGGGCATTTCATATTTTGAACCCCTAAAAGGTATTATATAGAACCCTTTTTTAAGGGTTCAATCAAAAGAACCCTACAGGGTTCATTAGCCTGTGAAAAGGTTCTAGATATATGGGTCAATTCATTGTCATGGATTTATTTTTTTTATTGGTGCTTTGTACTATACTGAAAATATGTGTGGATTTCTTGAGTTAATACCAAAGTCTGGTAAAAATTTGTGAATATATTTACTGAAATTTAATGTGAATATATTTACTGAAATTTTGACTCATTCAATACTTATTTCCCCCATTGTACTTACACAGTACACTATAATAAAAATATACACAAAATGCCACTTCAGTTTGCCTGATTTTGTTTCCTGCCCCATCTCTGTCAGCAGCTCCCTTCAAAATTTTGGAAACCATCTCTTGGGGGCTCCCCTCTGTTGCCTCTCTTGTAGAGGGGTTCTTTCTTATGCCTCCTGAAATCACAGAAGAATGATCATCAGTTTTTGTTCATCAAAAAGGGGCGATTAATTGATTTATTGACTAGACAGCAAAACGTTATGGTAACGTGAGAAAGGGGGGAAACAGCATAAATTATCTCCATGCTCATCGCTACAAATCATTGCAATGGTTAAACAATGTAGGACTGGGTTAGTTTAGGCAGGTAAATGGCTGGCTTTTTTTAAATTATGGATGGCATGGCAAGTGCATATACTGAGAATTTATCTAAGTATGTAAATGTAACTGTAAGTATGTCAAAGAGAATACTTGCACAGCAGCAGCGATGACCTGCTTACACACAAGAAAAGGTGAGAAAAAATATTTGAGTCAAATGCTGATTTGCCATCATGCATGTGATCAAGCCAATTGGTGACTCCTTGTTTCTGAAGTTTCGATTATTTTTTTCTTGATCGATTAAATTAATGGAAAAAACTGACAGTCATTTATTCATTAAAACCCATCAGCATGGCACAACAAACCTACATTTTCCCCATATAATTATAAAACTGTCTACAAGCTTATCAATAAATCTAGTCTATAATTTAATAACAATCATCATATATTCATATGTCATGACATCTAATAGCCTAATCCCCATTTTACAGTTTATGATAACTGTTTAAGATGACTACTGGTGCAGTAGTGGCTTAGTGGTTAAGGGTCTGGGTTGCTGATTGGAAGGTCGGGTGTTCAAGCCCCAGCAATGCCAAGCTGCCACTGTTGGGCCCTTGAACAAGGCCCTTAACCCTCTCTGCTCCAGGAGTACTGTATCATGCCTGACCCTGCACTCTGACCCCAACTTCCTATCATGCTGGGATATGCAAAGAAAAGAATTTCACTGTGATGTAATGTATATGTGCCCAATAAAGACTCATTATCATTAGAATTCTTTGCTTAAATTGCTAGCATGGATACACCATGTAAGAAGTGTGTGTCTCTGAAAGTTGTCGAAAATGACGTCATTCCAACATTCAGAAAATGTGCTGTAATTGGATAGAGTTGTAAATCTTTTAAAAATGTGTGCCCGGGTAGAAGGCGTGAATTATGTAACCGAGTGAGTATGAATTAAAGGATTTTTCACCCCATAGACATGTGGCACACTCAGCCCAACAATGTTGGTCCTCCTCCGAGTCCACACTTTGGTGATGTCAGCTAATGCAGACCTATGGGGCGGTATTAATTAATAGACAGCTTTTGGGATGGACTGGATGTTGTGATGCCAGAAAGAGGACGATGTTGTGGATTGTTGTTTTCACTGTGGCGCTAGTCAGATGGCATCAGCATCATTTTTTATTTTATTTTATTTTTTAAAATCAGATTAACCATTCACAATGGTCATAGCCTGAAGTTCCATTGCATTTTAATTTACCATAATTTCACTGTTTTTTTTTTCTTCAAACTACATCATGAAATATTATTAAAAACTAGAGCTACAGTTAAATTACATTATAAAATCATTGTTCATTATAAAAACATAAACTTGCACTTAGAAATCCTCTTCTCTGTCATGTTGGCTAAAACCTGCAATCGAAACTCCTCCCCTGCTTTCTGATTGGACAGTTGGCGTGAACCTACAGCACGAGACCGCAAGTCTACATGAAGTGCGCCATTTGGGACAGGGCCGAAAGTCGTTTGGGATTCGGCCATTTTAAAGTCATGCACTGGAGCAAAATGGCGTCCTCCATAGGAACTGTCACACGGTTTCGCTCGCTTTTCTGCTTGACATCAACAGTGAAACAATACGTGTGGAACACACCGGGACGGATTTTCAGCTCGTGTTCCTCTGGTCGTGCCCAGAACAGGAGCAGCCTTTTCGAGCACATTAGGGAGGGCTACAGTGATAAACCCGAGCTGGACATGAGGAGACTCTGTGAACACACCGAACAAGTCATTACTGAGTTGGAGAACAGGAAAGGAGATTTAGGGGCAGGCGATGTCCGAGCTATTGTAAGGATCAGTTTGATGTCACGCCATAAACCTTTACAATGCATAATAACCTCCTGATGATTATTCGTTTGCTCTCCTAACGTTAATTCAAGCTCTCGTGATTTCTCTTGTCTGTTAGATATCAGCGTGGAAGCAGCTGCAGGAGGTGCAGGAAGAGATCAACGAGTTAGAAGAACATAAGAAAATGATCAGTGATAAAGTCCGGACTCTTGTGGTCAGTTGTAGTTTGTAGCTTTTGTATTTGATTTTAAACCAACATGATCCTGAAACACTGCGGTGTGCACGTCATCAGCGATGACCAATGAGAAACACAAACGTCAGTGAGGGAGAATTGAACATTTCTTGCATGGGCGTAACCACGTATTCTTTGGGGGGGGGTCGGGTCCCCAATGTTTAGGAAATACCAATCTGTCGTCGTCGTCCCCAACCCCCCAGTATACAGTACAAAATATTTTCTATATGTCCACATTTAATGAACCCTGCCAACTGATCTGTCTTTTTTTCATCTATTCTATTTATATCTATTCCTTTTAAATATACTTCCCGTTTGTTAAGGAAAATAGATTTGTGCCCCCCCCAACTGTACACTTGGTTGCGCTCATACTCAACGCAAGTTCGTTGATATATTTTAGCAGCTCAGTCTGTAAGAAATAGAGACAGCAGCCAAGTGTTGAAAAGTGCAGCAGAACATACGAGCTTTTTTCAGACAGTAAGTAACTAGATACCTAAATGGTAGGTAACCTTACCTTAGTATAGAAGGCGTCATACCATGGCTTGGTTTGTTCTTCAGAATGTCAATTAACTTTTGATATTTGCACACCCACGAAGTAGGCTAGGCTAACGTCAGTTCCAGTTTTGGACCAATAACGTTACATTCATTTGCATATCCTCCCGCAAAGTTCGTTGGACTAATTATAAAATTTAATTTATTAATTATAAAAAAATAATAATACCCACATATTTGGCTAGCTATTAACTAGTAGGCACAAGATTTTCCACTTTACTGTGTGTGCCTATAATGGTAGCTGCAGTTAAGACTCTGGGTTACTGATCGGAACGTCAGGGGTTCAAGCCCTGTGCTGCCAAAGTCGCTTGCCTTGAGCAACGCCCTTAACCCTCTCACTCCAGGGGTGCTGTATCATGGCTGACCCTGCACTCTGACCCCAGCTTCCTGGCATGCTGGGGTATGCGAAGAAAATAATTTCACTGTGCTCTTATGTATATGTGATAAATAAGACTCATTATATCTAACTGGCCATTTTAGACTTAACACAGCCTGGCCAGTGTTTGTTTTCACCTTTCTGTAAAGTTTATTAAAGGTCACTTGCACTTATTTGGTTCTAAACCCTCGATATGAATTAAAGAAGACAAAGCAAGCCATGCACACAATTCCAGATTCATTCTCTTCATGTGAAATTTGATGTAAATCTTTCTTTGTTGCAGGAGCAGCATGACAAAAAAGTCCTGTCTGGTGTAAGTTCTGTCTTTGACATCATATGCATCATTAACTATAATGTGATATCTGACCTTTCAGACAGAGTAAGCTGTTTTTTTTACTTGAATCAATGCAGTGGAATAGCCAATATGATTTAATTCTCTTTAAAGCAATACGGACCTGTCTACATATTGGAGTTGAGTTTTAAAAATACAAATGAAAAAGACTTTCATTTGTAACCAGACTTGTAAAATAATTGGGCTTTTAATTGAAACATATCATGTTGGGTTAGGATATGAGAATAATATATTTGTGCCCCAAGTCTCCTGGGGTAGGCTTCAGGCTTCCTTCGACCCTGGGTAGGATAAGTGGTACAGAAATGGATGGATGGCTATTTGGGTCTGTTAGTGGTGTTAATGTTTCAGGAGAGAAGAAGAAAGTTGATTTGATTGACTGATTCTTTCTCTTCTTCCTCCCAGCTTATGGCATACAAGTCTTTGAGAGAAGAGGGCCGAAAGATCAGAGTGAGGTTGAGTCAGCTGTACTCAAGACAGAGTGACTTGGAGGAGGAATATTATTGTCGAGCTCTGAGGCTTCCCAACAGAACACATCCAGATGTGGTAGGAGTTCAGTCCCTCTAGCCACTAAAAGAGAA
Organism: Ictalurus punctatus; assembly: GCF_001660625.3. NCBI lineage: Eukaryota > Metazoa > Chordata > Actinopteri > Siluriformes > Ictaluridae > Ictalurus > Ictalurus punctatus. Next base: position 4,876,022 of record NC_030432.2, read on the forward strand.
CAAAATTCAAGTGTAAAAAAAAAAAAAAGGAAACATTTTATGGGAAAAAGAAAACCAATTACAATAATCCGGTTGAATAAGTGTGCACTCCCCTTACTTTGTTAAAGTACCTTTTGCTTGTAATAAAGCACTCAGTTTTTTGAGGGGTAAGAGTCTAGCAACATGGCATATCTTAATTTGTCAATTTTATTTCACTGATACTTGCAAAAATGCTCCAGATCCATTAAATTGCGATTGGCGGGTCTCCTGTACACTGCCCTCTTCACGTTAGCCCATACGTTTTTTGAAGGGTTTTAACTATAACACATTTTGCCACATGTTTGCGGTATGTATGTTTTGGCAAATGTTAGTTACAGTTACATTTATATAGCACTTTTCTAGACACTCAAAGCGCTTTACATATTATGAGGGGGGGAATCTCCTCAACCACCACTAGTGTGCAGCATACATCTGGATGATGCGACGGCAACCACAGTGCGCCAGAACGCCCACCACACACCAGCTAGTAATTTTCTGTTTCTGACAGAAACAGCTTTTATCCTCTTAATTTTTTTCTTAATCAGAATCAGTTAATTGATGACAGGTGTATGACACATTATAAAAGGTTGTGCACACTTGTGCAACCAGGTTATGTTTTAATTTTCTTTTCCCCCCTAAAACATTTTTATTTGAATTTTGTTGGTTGCTACATTAAAGGTGGAAAAAGATCTGGCATGATTTGTCTTTGTTTAATTTTTTTACATCATGAAAACCTGCAATTTTAACGGGTATGTGTAGAATTTTTATGTCCACAGATTATAGCAATATCTTATCAAGTTTAACATTTTAAACTTGTTAGTGGAGAGTTACATATCATTTACACATTTTATCAGCTCATGGCCCTGAGTTTATTGCTCAATTTTGTCCCAATAGAAGAATAACAGAGAAAAAAAAAGTATTTCAATATGTATGGTCCACAAGACAATTTAATTTAGAATCATTGTAAATTTATTCATTGGATCAGATAACAAGCTTTATACATTATAGTTCCTTATCGCATTATACGTCTTGCTGGTACATTGTCAGGCCACCCATTTTTCATTAAACATCATGATCATTCTGACTGTGGTAGCAAGACACATGTGTAAATACAACAACACATGACTCTCTGAATTCCTCCCTGCCCAGGGGTCACTATTGCAACTCCAAGTTTTAATACAGATTATACTAATTGTATTCATACAGGTTTTTATTTTTTAATAAACAAAACTACCTGATATACATTTGAATAATATTCAAGCAGTAAAATAATATAATATAATACTTGCATTGCTGATTCAGTGTTATCTATCTTCTTTTTTCAGCCTATTGGAGATGAGAGCCAGGCGAAGGTGGTTGAAATGGTTGGACATAAAGCTGGTACATAAATTACACCATATATAACAGCCACTCTGCTTATTTTATCCATTCTTCTAATAGTTAATTTATTCGGGAACATTAGTCATTTTCATGGAACATTTTAGTGTGCTTTCCTTATAATCAAAGAGTAAACTAAGTGTTTTTATTGTCTTTTTTATTTTGTATATTTGTGGATTTCTACTTGTGGGAATTAGTGATAATATACCACTAATATCGGCACCCTTGGTAAATATGAGTAAAGAAGGCTGTGAAAAATTGTTTTTATTGTTTAACATTTTGAGCTTGATCAAAGAATTCACAGAAATACTCTGCTCTTATAGATATCAAACAATTGCAAATGCAGGTTTATAATAAAAAAAAAAAAACTTTGTGTGTGACAGTTATTGTCACCCTTTTAGTCAATACTTTGTGCTACCTCCCTTTGCCAAATCTTCTCCTATAATGTCTGATGAGGTTGGAGAATACATGGCATGGGATCTGAGACCATTCCTCCATACAGAATCTTTCCAGATCCTTCAAATTTCGAGGTCCATGCTGTTGGACTCTTCTCTTCAATTCATCCTAACAGGTTTTCTATAGGTTTCAAGTCAGGGGACTGTGAAGGCCATTTTGTGGTCAGTAAACCATTTTGTGTTGATCATGATGTATGTTTTGAAGCATTGACTACATTTACATGGACAGCAGTAATCTAATTATTGACCTTATTCTGAATAAGACAATATTGTGATTAAGGTGTTTACATGAGTCGCTTTTAGAATATTCTTTTCATGTTCATGTTTTACATGTTATAAAATAGATCGATTAACATCACACGTCATTACGTCCCCACGCCATGCCGCGGACGTTCCCTCCAGTCCGTCTTCGTTATGGTACAGTTTACAGTTTTGGGTGTTTTTATTTTTAATTTTACGAAAGCTTCGAGTGCAGTTAATTATTTGTCATGCTGTACGTGCAAATAGACGACTGCTTGAAGCTGTGGGCTGCTTCAGAAACTACATACTTACTAACTACATAGTAGCCAAAATACATGTATTTCACCTACTATATAGTAGGTAAGTACGCGGCTTCGGACGCAGCCATGATCTCTTGTTTGCCGTCAAACAGTTGAGCACTGCCGTGTGTGAACGTGTCCTGTTGCAAAATTCGGTGAAAACTCCTACACAACGTTAATAGAGTGATTAAGATGTTTGCATGTCTGTAATGCACGTCGATAATGCGACTAAAACAGGAATACTCCACACGATTTGTTTACTTTGAGTATGAATTTAGACGGATTAAGGTCCTCAATAATTGCTGTTTACATGCTAGTTTCTTAATCAGGGTATTGTCTTAATTGGGTTAATATCAGATTATTGTTCTCTGTGTAAACGTACTGAATGTCCTGCTGGAAGATCCAACCACGGCCCTAACCCTTCCAAACAACTTGTGGTGTTGTAGGTGACTTTGTATTGTAGTTTTGGAGACTTTCTGACCCCAAGACGCAACTAACTTCTGCAATTCTCCAGCTGTGATCCTTGGAGATTTTTTGGCCACTCAAACCATCGTCTTCACAGTGCATTGAGACGATATGACACGTGTCCAATTCCAGGTTGATTCATAACATTTCCAGTTGACTAGAACTTCTTAATTATTGCCCTGATGGTGGAAATGGGCATTTACAATGCTTCTGCTATTTTCTTATAGCCACTTCCCATTTTGTGAACCACAACAACCTTTTGCATTTACATTTATTCACTTAGCAGACGCTTTCATCCAAAGCGACTTACAAATGAGAAGATACAAGCAAAGCGATATATCAAGCAGAGAACAATATCAGTAGTGCTACCATACAAGATCCATTAATTGAGTTCCAGAAGAAGCAAAGTGCACAGAGTAGAGGTGTAAGTGCAAAAATTATTTATTTATTTATTTATTTATTAATGCGTTGGTTAGGTGTTCATGGAAGAGGTGGGTCTTTAGCTGTTTTTTGAAGATGGTGAGAGATTCTGCGGTCCGGATTGAGATTGGCAGTTCATTCCACCACTGAGGAACAGTTAGCGTGAAGGTTCTTTTGCTGCACATCACAGCTATATTCTTGGCCTTATCCATTGTTATGAATGACTAAGGTAATTTGGCCTATGTGTTACCTCATGTTTATACTCCTGTGAAACAAGAAGTCATGGTTGCACAATATCCTCTTCCTAGTCACCCAGGTGTACTAGAAAATGTAAAATTTCAATGGGAATATAATTCAAATATGTTTTTCTCATATGAATTCATAGGGGTGCCAATAATTGTTGCACAGCTATATTTAACAAAGATATTGTTAATAAACCTGTGTTGTTTGCAATTGTTTGATATCCATGAAAGCAGAGTATTTTTGTGATTTTTTGTTTTTTTTAACAAAAGATCAAAAGATTTAAACAACAATAAAATTCACAGCCGCCTTTGCTCTCATTTTCCAAGGGTACCGATATTAGTGGAGGGCGCTGTATATACACATCATAGGTCTTATGATGTGGTATTGTATCTACCACAGAGTTTGAATTCAAAGCCAAAGGCCACCTTGAAATTGGAGAAAATCTGGATATCATAAGACAGCGGTAATGTACTTTCTCCATCTATTTTTCTTTGTAATAATGCATTCACAATAGACAATAGAGACAAGTCATTTGTGTTGACTGAGCCGATTGTGGTTTGTCTCTTATGGGTCTGTAGTGAACGCTAATTTTGGTGTTTGTGAGTTTGTACCAATACAGAGTGCAGTATACAATTTACTTTTGTTTAAAAAAAGTATTTAAACTGTTATTATTTTAATAAAGTGAAAAAAGTATGAAAATTGTTTGCTTGATGTACATTACATGCTAGACTTTGCATTTTTATATATATATATATATATATATATATATATATATATATATATATATATATATATATATATATATATATATATATATATATATGTATGTGTGTATATATGTGTGTGTGTGCATCTCAAAAAAATTAGAATTTTGTGTAAAAAAAAATTCTGTAATTTGATTAAAAAGTGGAACTTTCATATATTTTTGATTCATTACACAAAGTGAAATATACCAAGCCTTTTTAAAAAAAAAATCTTGATGAAAAATCCAGTATCTCAAAATTTTAGAATAAAGAATTTTATAATACAGAAATGTCAACCTGAGAAGAGATCTAATCAGCCAATTAACTCAAAACACCTGCTAAGGTTTCCTGAGCCTTTAATCTCTGTCTGGTTCAGTACTTTCAGATTAAAGTAAATATTACATTTCATTTGGAAATCAAGCTCCTAGGGTCTGAAGGAAGAGTGGAGAGGCACAGAATCCAAATACATGCATACAGCCGGGTCCAAATACATGCATACAGCCAGGTCCATAAGTATTTGGACAGTGACCCTATTTTTGTAATTTTGCCCAAATGTGCCGTGTTCCGTGTCTTTAACACATCTGCATATAAACACCAGAAAAAGCTGTTTTAGGGAGAAAAGCAAGTCGAGCTGAGAAGAGAAAATCAATCCGAGGCATTGCACAAACATTGAGCATAGCCAATACAACAATTTGGAATGTCCTGAAAAAGAAAGAAACCACTGGTGTAACAGACACTGAATGGATTGCCCAGGAAAAAAAGTCAGTAGGTACATTTACATGCAACCAAATAATCTGCTAGTAATTAGATGTATCGCTCAATCAGATTGAAAAGCCTTCCTGTAAACACCTCAGTGGATCTGATTGTGCTCGAGTCAAATTAAATTTTGATCAGATTGAAAGTGGTGGAGTAGATCTGAAAAAAATCCAGTAAATAGGAAAAAATAGCAATGTAAACAAATTAATCAGATTTTCTCAATCAGATTAAAAAATACAGTGCAGTGGAATGTGACAACTGACTTGCACAGTAGTTTTGTTCAGAATATATGTAATGTACATGTAAATGAATATTTGAATCAGATTGCAATATTTCGGGTACATATAAACAGTACTTTCGGAATCTGCAATAGGATGGAATTAATTTGGATTGATGAAAATGGCCGCATGTAAACGTACCTAGTGACACCACCAACAACCTCCACAGGTCAGGGGTGACGGTATCACAATCCACCATTCGAAGAAGACTTTGAGAGAAGAAATATAGGGGCCATACCACAAGATGCAAACCACTCATCAGCAGTAAGAATCAGAAAGCCAGATCGGAATTCACAAAGAAATTCAAAGATGAACCAGAAAAGTTCTGGAACCAAGATGAACCTCTACCAAAGTGATGGAAAGGCCAAAGTGTGGGGAAAGAAAGGATCTGCTCATGATCCCTAACATACAAGCTCCTATGTGAAGCATCGTGGAGGTAGTGTCATGGCTTGGGCTTGTATCGCTGCTTTTGGAATGAGCTCATTAATCTTTATTGATGCAGCTCATGATGGTAGTAGCAGAATGAGTTCAGAAGTTTACAGAGAAATGCATCCAAATTAATTGAGAGGAACAGCTCGTCCATCTTTCGATCTCAAACCCAAATGTCTTTGGTATGAATTGGCCTTGTCTGACCAATAGTTTCAGAGGAGACTGTATAAAATGTTTGTCTAAATGGTTTAACACCAATTAAATAATGCAATGATCAGTGTAAAAATTGGTTAACGGATACAAATTGTACTAGCTACAAACACTCTCCAGAGACACCAGTGATCTCTGCAACTTCCTTCAAATTTTTATTTGTCTTTGTAATGTCTCTATATACATTTACTGAGATGTCATATATCACAAGAGATGATAAAATCATGGTTATAGAGTTTTTCTCCCATTTTTTCGAACCAGCCTGTACATAGGAAATAATTGCAGGTTTGAATGAAAAGTGTGAGTGGGGAAATTAAAAACTTAAAAATAAATAAATAAATAGATTAAAAATCTCACATATTATTGGTCTGAGGAATAATTTGATCCAGGTTCGTAAGTGCTGGCTAGTGTGAACACAGTAAATTCGGAATGGGTTTTTTCATCTTTGCTCTTTGTACTGTTTTTATTTCTCTTGCAGACGCCTTGCTCATGTGTCAGGTCACAGGTCGTACTATCTGAGGGGAGCAGGAGCCCAACTTCAGATTGCATTACAGAACTTTGCTCTCGACCTCCTCCAGAAAAGGGTCAGTGTGGCCTGTGGGATAAGGTGAATGCTTAGACTGTTGAATACTCAGGATCCTAGCATGCAGTGTTTTAATTAAATAAATAAAAAAGTCTTCATACTTCCATGTCATCTGAGCATATCCACTAGGGGGCAGTGTCACATGAACCACGCCAGAATTTATGGAATTAAACAGCAAGAAAGAGCATAAACAAAGAAGAGTTCTACGTTTCAATTAATATTTTTCCAACACATCAGGGAAGGGCCATTGCCACTTCTGGTCAACAGTTAAAAAATTGACAAGACACTTTATATTGAATAAAAAAATAATAATTAAATAATAATAATTAAAAATAAAGTTTCCCTGTGTGATGTGCTTGGTGTTGACGATCACCTGGGTACAGTAGCTATCTCAATTGATTCCCACCCCCCACCCCCCCCCCCCCCCAAAAAAAAAGAAGCTCTTGGTGTCCAAATAGATACTGCAGTTTGGCTCACAACTGAGTGAATCATAAAAGGGTTTTTTTGCCCCCCTCATTTTCTCCAAATCTGGTCATTGGCCAGTTACCTCCCAATCCCCCAGTATTGTACTACAGCTGCTTGTACATTAAAAAAAAGCATGTGAAACCAGCCACAAACTTACTGATCTTCCAATGACAGGGCTATTCTCTTGTGCCACTTGTGCCTTATTTATTGCTGCTTTTGTTTTTGTTTATGCCACATTCTTATATTACATTCTAAAATTAGGAAGATTAAATTCTCTGTGATCATAGTCCAGAACCTATTTATCTAAGCTAACCATAGGGGTTTTATGATGCATGTTAGGACATTGGACTTCTGATCTGAAGGTTTGATTTCAAATCCCAGGACCACCAACTGCTCAATTGTATAAAAAAATTAGATAATTGTAAGTCGCTCTGGATAAGGGCGTCTGCCAAATGCCATAGATGTAATGTAAATGTAGTCTGTTGAGAAAGGAGAAATAAGACCATGACAACAGGATAGGAAGTGACTGAACTTATAGAATATTCACATATAAGTAGACTTTTGGGAAATTTGCACAAGACTTGACGTAAGTTCAATATGCTTTAAGTATTTCTGCTGAGGGAGAAATATTTTTTGTACCTTTCAGGGGTTTATCCCAATGGTAGTTCCAGACATGCTGAAAGGAGTCGTGTTTGTAAGTAGCTTTTCATGTCTTTCACAATACCAGAGCAATGTATTAAAATTGTTAAAAATTCTATTTAATTCTATTATCTATTTATATTGTCTATTTAATTATGATGGTTGTTTAATTCTGTTTTCTATTTTTCTGCAATTTGTAATATGTATCATGTCTGAACAAAATGCGCAGAATAGTGCCTTAAGACAACAGCTTAAGTCTTTCTTTCCTCAAAGAGGAAGATTTTCTTTAAGATTTTCTTAAATTTGAACCTGTACCACCCACTTTGAAGAACAATTAAAGCTTGTGCGATAGAATAATTTAATGTTGTCTGTGATTTTACACTACCATGATATCCAGTGACATTACACGATTACGATTATATTCTATTACCAGACCTGCCAACCTTTTATGAATTTTGTGTAGGAGTTCCACAATTTAACATTGCACAGTCTCAGACATGCTTAAACACGTTGAGCTGCAGCTCAGCTTATTCGCTTGCTCACTGTAAAAGGATTATAAACATGCACTGTTTTAAAAATGTTTACTGTGCATTACTAGAGAATCGCCTAAAAAGCCACCATCCAGATTTTCCAGAGTTTCCAAGATTACTACTGGCAGAAAGCCGTTCCCAACTGCACAGCTGATAATATTAAAACACCCTTTTCTTGGTGGAAATGCTTATTTTCCTGTCTAAAATCCTTTTTTTTAAATGCTATTAGTTCTGAACGATTAAATAGTTTATCATGATTTTTTAAATGTGACTATTTGCATTCACCTGAAGTTTGCCAATGGATGTTCAGTTTTATGGATGCCACAAACTTGTAAAGCCACTGTGACCCTCTTGGTTCATGTCCCTTTGCACAGGAAGGTTGTGGGATGCAGCCTTATGCTCACCTCTCTCAGGTTTACTCTCTGGACCCAAGCCGCTTCCCCAACCTTAATCTTGCTGGGACGGGTGAAGTCGGAGTTGCAGGTGAAAAGCTGCAACACCATTTGTTTATAAATATTGCATATGGATTATCACTTTTACCTTCTGATCTCTGTAGCCCCTTTTCTGTAACCTCTGTAGCTCCATTTTCAATCCCGCTTTAAAGAATAAGGAATTGCAGTTTTCAGAAGACTATATAGCTTTTACCATACAATGAAATACATATTGGATTATAGTAAAACACAGTAATTTATGGTTTTCCTGATGCACCTTTTAAGGTTACTTTATGGACCATGCTGTGAATTTGAAAGACCTGCCAGTAAGGTAAGAAAGTCTTGCTGTATGTCCTGATATTTACAACATGGTGCTCTGTTTTAAAATGTTTAAAATTTATTAAATTATTCATGTTTGGTTAAAATTGTTTTCTGTGCACATGTTGTGCTTTTAATTTTGAAGGACAGTGTGTAGTAGTACATGTTACAGAGCAGAAACTGATACAGGCAGAGAAGCCTGGGGCCTCTACAGGGTTCATCACTTTAACAAGGTAATGTAGGGTTGAGTAACAGCAGTTATATTTTAAAATGGAATGAACATAAATGAGGAAAAAATGCATGTCCATCAGAGCCGATTAATGTTGATGTATATGTTATATTTGTTTCTTCAAACATTGCTGTTTTATTTCTGTGAAATTGTAGAAAACAGTCAGCTCATTTCATTTCATCTTTCAGGTCGAGATGTTTGGTGTAACAGCTGATGAATCTGGTCAGGAGAGTTCTCAGTTGTTAGATGAGTTTGTTCTGTTGCAGAAGGAGATTTTCTCTTCACTCAAGCTCCATTTCAGGTTGTCAAGTAATTTAGTACAGTGCTGTGAAAAGGCAGCCTGATTTCTACTTTTTATGTGTATTTCTCGTACTAAATAGTTTCAGAAATGAAAGCAAAATCTAAGATAAAACAAAGGCAACCTGAGTAAACACAGAATATAGTTTTTAAATTATTATTTATTGAAGCAAAAAAGTTATCCCAGACCAACTGGACCGGTATGAAAATGTATTTGCCCCCAAAGTTACTAATTCCCCAAATCTGTGAAACATGCATTCATAATGGGGTTCAGCTGGACTAGACACAACCAGGCCTCATTACTGCAAACTCTGTTCAATCACATCAACACTTAAACAGAACTTTTTCAACAGCATGAAGTTGGTTAAAAGTTCTTACCCAGTAACACACTATACCTAAATTGAAAGAAATTCCAGAAATGATGAGGAAGAAGGTGATTGAAATACATCAGTCTTGGAAGGGTTATAAAGCTATTTCAAAGGCTCTGGGACTCAGATCATCCACAGTGAGAGCAGTTATCTCCAAATGGAAAAACACGGCACAGTAGTGAACCTTCCCAAAAGTGTCTTTCCAAAATTCCTCCAAGAGCACAGCAACTACTCATCCAAGAAGTCACAAAAGAGCTAAGGACAACATCAAAGGACCTACAGGCCTCTCTTGCATCAATAAAGGTCACTATTCATGACTCCACTATCAGAAAGACACTGGGGGAAAATGGCCTCCATGGAAGAGTGGCGAGGTGAAAACCACTGCTAACCCAGTAGAACATTAAGGCGCATCTGAATTTTACCAAAACACACCTTGATGATCCTCAAACCTTTTGGGAGAATGTTCTGTGGACTGATGAGTTGAAAGTGGAACTGTTTGGAAGACAGGGGTTCCGTTACATCTGTCATAAACCAAACACCGAATTCCACAAAAAGAACATCATAAAGCATAACTTATTATTTTCTGTATTATATATAGTGTTACTTGGACTATATATAATTATAGTAACACAAGTTATTTTCAGTATATCACTCACTATAGTGTCCATGATGGTATATTTGCAAGAACATGATCTCAAGAAAACAACCTTTGTTATCTTGAGAGCATGAGAGAAATAAGTTGTGATTTCAAGATAACAGCACAGAAAAATATCAATAACTCACGGCCTTTCTGGTCTTCTGTAGGCAAGTGATCATACTCAATTGTCAAAATAAGATAATGTCTGTTCAAAGAAGTAATTAAACAGGTGAATGAGTCTGATGGATAATTGTATTTATCCAGAGTTTTGATGAACTGTTGAAGGCTTAGGGTTTCCCTATTCACATACTGTAATACTTGCACTACTATTGTGTTGTTTGATGTCACCCATTTCTAAAATGCAAGCTAAGAGCGGATACTGTTGTGCTGACATCTGTGATACTTTGTAGTTCTTTAGCAATTATTTCTTCATGCCATTCCATTCCTGATTTGATCATTTGTTTGAAATAAAGCTCCCTTTTTGTTTCCTTCAAAGAGTTTTGGACATGCCCACTCAGGAGCTGGGGGCACCAGCCTTCAGGAAGTATGACATTGAAGCATGGATGCCAGGCCGTGAAAGTTATGGTGAGGTAAGAATAATAGTAGCAGTCCTAAATGATGTTTCAAATCTGGATTCATCGGCTCTGGATTTCATTTGTATTTGCATTTATTTGATATTACCTTATTTAATCCAAAAATGTCTAATGAGTTCCAGAAATTACAAATTAGAACCTAACTGTAAATACAAGAACATGCAAAGTCACTGCATGTCTACTGATGATATTCTGAGGTATTTATGGTCATTTTATTGTGCATTTAGAACATAACCATATATTTTCTTACCAGTTATGCAAACATAATCATAAACCCTATGGTGAGGCAGCACACTAAGGAACATATAAATGTCTTATTTAGTCTTTATATTTTCCCAAATCATGAATTGTTTCAAATTGTGTTTCTTACCCTTTCGTTAGATCTCCAGTGCATCTAACTGCACTGACTACCAGAGCCGAAGACTGAACATTCTCTATGAGAGAAATGATGGCAGTTTTAAGTATGCACACACAGTGAGTGAAATCTATTTGCTGCCTCAGCAGAGAATGTAACTAAAGGCACAAAGTGATGTATTTTCTGTGGTAGCATTGCATTTTTTAAATGCTTACATTATATTTAGAAAGTGGAGTTAGCAAGAAATACAGTCCCCTCCCAAAGAATTGGAAAGACAAAGACGGTTATTTTGTATTTGCTATATTCTGAAGACATTTAGTTTTAAGACAGTTTAGAACATGACATCTGGGTTTCACCTGTGAAGACTGCATTTGTTGTTAAAAGGGACAAATCTACATGAAGACCAGAAAGCTGTCTATGAGAGAAAAGTAAGCCATTTTTTTCCTGAGCCATTGCACCAGAATCAGGCATAGCCAATAGAACAATTTGGAATATCCTGAAAAAGAAAGGAACCACTGTTATACTAACAACCAGACATTGAACAGATGATAGAAACATTGAGACAGCTGTGAAGAAAAACACATAGACAACTGTCAGTGACTCACTAACAGCCTCCACAGGGCAGGGGTGAAGGTATCACAATCACCACATAAATGTAGAGGTCATACCACAAGATACAAACCATTCATCAACAGTAAGAATCAGAAAGAAAGAATGTAATTCGCAAAGAAATACAGAGATGAGCCACAAATGTTCTGGAACCAAGATTAACCAAAGTGATGGAAAGGCCAAATTGTGGAGAAAGTAATGATCTGCTCATGATCCAAAACATATGAGCTCATTGGTCAAGCACGGTGGAGGTAGTGTCATGGCTTGGGCTTACATGACTGCTTCTGAAAGGGGTTCACTAATCTTTATTGAGAATGTAACTCATGATGGTAGTAACAGAATGAATTTAGAAATCTACAGAAACATTCTGTCTACCAATTTACAGAGAAATGCATCCATTCTAAATGGGGGGAACTTGGTGGCCTGACACCAAAGGTACCATTTTCTAAGTTAACACATCTAGATGTAAATATGAGGAAATGAAATCTAAAATTCACATCCATCATATCATATTCATCTTTTGATCTCAAACCCAAATGTTTTCAGTGCATTGCAAAATCAAAAGCATTGGCCTTGCTGTTCCAATACTTCTGGAGGGGACTGTATTATTTAAGAAAGGTGCCGCATTGAAATAGAAGGAAATACATTCACTGTCACAGAGAATGAAAACCAGCAATATATCTGTTTGATTCTAGGTGAATGCTACAGCTTGTGCTATTCCACGCACCATTATTGCACTTCTGGAAACACATCAAACAAAAGTGAGGTTGCATTTTAATATTCTTTACAAACACACACACACACACACACACACACACACACACACACACACACACACACACACACACACACACTATTTTATTTGATTTGGTTTGTTGCACAGTCATGTTTAGTCACAATAATATCGATTTTAAAAACCTAATTCAAACGTTGCTTATAAAGTCACCATTATTTCATTAATACATTTCTGGAAAACTCTGTTAAGTACTGTTAAGCTGGTTGTAGTTGATTGTAAAGATTAAATTGAGAATTCTTTTTCATCCAATTTTTTTTTTAGGAAGGAACTGTACATGTTCCAGAAGTTTTGCAGCCTTACGTTGGCTTAGAGGTGATTGAAAAGCCTTCATACACTCCCCTGAAATACATCGGACCAAATCAGCCCAACCGTACACCTCGTTCCATTTCTAAAAGCTCCAACTAACATTCATTTTACAATGTTCATTTGCACAGTTTTTTTCTATATTAAAAAAGCCAAAATAAAGTGCGTTTTGATCAGGAAGTGACTGCTTCAACACATTTTTTAAATACCAGAATCCAGTTCACCAGTTCAACCTAAGCTGGGTTGATTGTGCAATAGCTTTGCTGGAGCCCTGTTTATGTTATGATTCAGCTAATGTTCTGTTTGTTTGTCTCAAATTTCTGCTTTTGAGTTTTCACCGTCTAGGCTTATGTGATATTGAAAAATGAGCATACCGTCATTTCCGGTTGAAGGAGTAGGCGAGACCGTAATAATAGGTTATAATAATAGCAATAATATTGTGTACGGACAATAATCTCTTTATATCACACAAGCCTAGTGTCGCCTTTATTTCACATGGACCTCAGATCATTACTGACACTTAAACACAGTTTCACCCATTTTGTAAAGGGATTGGATTCATACGGTTCTCTAACTAAAAGCCTGGACTTGTCATATGTACCTTCATTGGGAAAATATTTCCCAATAAAGGGAAAAAAACACAAATAATTTTAACTTCTATAAACTTAGTGATGCATAGTGATATTAAAACCTATTCCAGTTGTGTACTGTTGCTATTTCTGTCTGCTAGTGCACGTGTCAGATATTGTCTAATGTAATATGAAGATATTATCATGAGTGTTTGCTGTGTTCTTATCATATATAGTTACCTAATATAGAATACCATTAGTCATTTAGTGAATATTCAAGCTGCTAAATAACACTGTAGCCCCCATAGCCTTAGGATGGCTGCTTCATTGTTAGAAATGCTGACTAGAAATGGTAAATACTTGCAACCAAAATGTCATGGTTCATTTAAAGGTTTATCGCATCTATCAGCATGTTGTTTATGGGGTCTCCAGGTACAACTAAACCATCCATCCATTTCACTTGATCTGTACAAATTAATCTGCACATCACTGTTTATACAATATTGTTTCTATAGTAACAACATTCAGCACTCAACACCACCACACAGGGACCTGTATAGCATTTATTTATTTATATAATGTGAACATTACCCAAAGCTCTTGACCTGATTATTTTTGCATGGCACTGATGCGACACGATTAGTTAACTGCATGAATGTGCAGGTGTAGAGGTGTTCCTAATAAAGTGGATGGGAGTGTAAGTTAGTAGGTTTAGATTTAAATCTTTTGTTAACTGATACTTTCTTATTAACTTGCTTTTATGCCAACAATATTTTCAGAACAAAAACACAACAATTCCATTATGACTGAAATTTTATAATAACTCCCCACCCCCAAACTTCTCTAGTCCTTGAACCAGTCAGCTTGTTCACTAGTCATGTCAGACACCCCTTGGGTCATTTGGTTGCAAATCAGCTTTTTGACCTCTCACTTGTGGCCTCAAGTCCACTCGGTTCCTTTTCCGAGTTGCACCACGCTCTGTCTGGATCTCATATGGATGTGGAACCGGTTCTTTTCCCACACACCCTTGTTGCATCCATGTGCCTCTTACATGGTTTAGAATACAAACTTTTATCTCCAGGCTTGAACTTTTGTAGGTTTTTCGCTTTCTTATTGTAATCCAATTTTTGTTTGTCTTTATGTTTTTGTTTTGTGGCTTTGATTTTGTTTGCTCCTGCAGACGTTCCTGATGGATAGATAGGTTAGTGCGTATCGGTTGACCCATCAACATTTGGGCTGGGGACAACCCATTTTGCAATGGAGCACTCCTGTAAATCATTGGACTCCTCTGGAAGTCTGCTTTTCCTTCATGATTCTTTTTCATGAGAGCCTTCACAATCTTTACAGAACTCTCTGCTAGCCTGTTGGAGCTAGGGTAATTTGGGCTTGAACTGGTGTGTTGAAATCCCCACTCTTCAGCAGTTATCCTGCACCTGGCTCACATGTGCATGCCCAGGTCTGTTATCGCTGGCGTCGTTTGTTTATTATTATTATTTAACTCGCCAGTCCCGCTTTCTGACACCAGGTTATGTTTTAGACAACACGATAGAGAGCTTCAACGTCTTTTCAGATACTTTATATAATTTTTAGCATGTACACACACAACATTAATCCAACAATTTGCACCCCTCTCTAAACTGTCCGGTCAGCAACACAGAACCGGAACCAAAATTATGTTATCAGGCATAACATCACATACTTCATTGCATAATTGTCCAGTAGGTGGTACTATTGAGTTATCGTGTACCAGCGGGCTTAACTCGAAGTAGGAGGAGAAGAAGAAGAAGAAGAAGACGAAGACGAGGAGGTAGAAGAAACAACGCGGGGAGGAAGAAGGAAATATTTTAGTGAATGTCTGTGAAAACTGAGGCTCCAGTCGCCTTTTACAGTAATGTCTCAGCAACAACAACCTCCACCAACAAACCCACAGGCGGTACTTCAGCAGCCTCCACAACAACAGCTCAACCAACAGCAGGATTTCGACCCGGTTCATAGATTTAAAATGCTGATTCCGCAATTAAAAGAGAGTTTACAGGTTTGCTTATGGCTTTGTTCGCTATATAAACAATAGACTTTACATTAACGTTGGAGTACATTCGTGTTTACGAAGCGATTTGTATAGAATCCCATTAATCATCTTCGACTGATTTCCTTTTGCGCATTTGTTTCAGAACGTAATGGCCATCGCTTCACAAAACTTTGCACACAATACTGCAATTGATAACGGAATGTAAGTACACATCGTTTTCAACTTAAAAACACACACACACGTATGTATGCATATTTTATACACACACACACACACACACACACACACACACACTGTGCTTGAAGGTTTGAGAACCCTTTCTGCATGAATATGACCTAAAACAACATCAGCTTTTCACACAGGTCCTAAAAGTAGACAAAGAGAACCAAATTAAACAAATGAGTCAAAAATATTATATTTGGTCATTTATTTATTGAGGAAAATGATCCAATATTACATATCAGAGAGTGGCAGTTAATTTGAAGGTGAAATCAGAGTCAGGTGTCTTCAGTCAATGGGATGACAATCAGGTGTGAGAAGGCGCCCTGTTTTATTTAAAGAAGAGGAATCTGTCAGAGTCTGATTTCTAAAAGAAAATGTCAGGCCATTTGTCTGTGAAATGAATCTCAAGAGAAAGAATGGTTAATGTTTTGGAAAGGCCAAGTCGATGTCCTGACTTTAATTCAATAGAAATGTTGTGGAAGGACCTGAAGAAAGCAGTTCATGTGAGGAAACCCACCAACATCCCAGAGTTGCAGCTGTTCTGTACTGAGGAACGGGATAAAATTCCTCCGAGTCGATGTGCAGGACTGATCAACAGTTACCGGAAACGTTTATCTGCAGTTATTGCTGCACAAGGGGGTCACACCACATACTGAAAGCAAAGGTGCACATACTTTTGCCACTCACAGATATGTAATTATATTGGATAATTTTCCTTAAATAAGTGACCAAGTATAATATTTTTGTCTCATTTGTTTAATCGGATTCTCTTTGTCTACTTTAATGACTTGTGTGAAAATATGATGATGTTTTTGGCCATTTATGCAGAGAGAAAATTCTATAGGATTCACAAACTTTCAAGCACCACTGTATGGTTAACGAAGTCAAGTACTCCACTCTAGTTGTATACCTGCTGGAAGTGTTTATGACCTACTACAGATGATTTGAGTAATTGATCTTGTCCTGGTTCAGTCTACTTTGTTTCTGATTTTTATGTTCACTGTAATTAACTGGTTCCCAAAGTTTTAAAGAACCATTTTCAGGGTATGTGTAAAGTATAATGGAAAATGTGTGTTTATTGAGGACAAATATAAGTGGCAGGAATTCGCAGTCATGGTATGAACATTAGCGATAGATAAAGAGGTTGGTGGTTGATGTCTCCAGGTTTTAGTGACATGCATGCCGGTTCTAGTCTTAAGCTGTTCTGAACATGAAGTCTGTGTGTACTTCGTTTTAGTGCAGTGAGGGCAGAAAAGCCACTCTCACCAAGGTAAGTGTTTGAGGACAGTGCACTTGTGAAGTTGTCTAAAAGTCCATCAGTGGTTGTTGTGGTGTTCATTTTTTCAACTCCTCATTTGTGACAGTCTGTTAACTTCTAATGACACAAGTGAAACCCAGCTCATCATATTGCGTCTTTCTGGCATTGCTTGTTGTGAAGTTTTCTTCAACTTCAGAAGATGGGCTTCACTTCGCATTAGACTTTCCTCACCCATCCTTAGTTTTTCTATATTTTTTTAAAGCTTTTTTTTAGCTGAACTAAAGTAGATTCTGATTTCTGTATTTAACCCAGGTAAGACTGATAAATATCTCCCAATGAAGTGCCACGTTTAAAAATTAAGATATTAGCTTTATTATATCTTCTGTTAACATGCACTACAAGTGGACCCACTTGCTACCTCTTAGCTACCTCATAGCTCCAAGTTCCCCAATTTGTTCCTCAGACCAGATTACTGCCTGTGCAGGCTTCTGTGTTGTCGCCATGTTCACACTTTGTGAAAATGTGTACTGAAGATGAATGCATTCAAGCGCAGTATCCCCTTACATATAACCCCCCCCCCCCCCCCCCCCCAAATAAATAAATAAATAAATAAATAAAATTCCAAGCCTTCTAAATGGTGGAGACATTTTTATACAGTTGTCTCTACATTCAATGTGGTACTAACCAGTTAATAAAGAAATGATCAGTTAAATTTACATTGTCTTTGAAACCCATTTCCATCCTAAAGTTCAAACGCTGCTGTTTCTCATACATGCCTTAATGATTTTTTTTTCCCTTTATGCATTAACATAACATCTTTTATTAAAGCCAAGGCATGCCTAGTTTTAGTTACTTAGTTATTGCGTATCTTCTTTTTTTTAGAAAGAGTAATGATTCCACAGTTCAGCGATTTGACAAGAGTTTAGAAGAGTTTTACGCCCTCTGTGATCAACTGGAGCTCTGTCTGGTAAACACCAACTATTAAATTGCATCTTTTAATAAATGTATATGCAGTATTATAATGAAGTATATTATATAGCATCTTCTTTATAAACAGCTGTTTCATAGCATTTTTTCAGAAAACTGCATTCATTTGAATCCATACAATGTAAAAGCCATTCTGTAGTGATCAGGCTACAGTGATGGACTGCATGTCCAATTAAAACTTGAGTAGATTATTGTGAAAATGTAGAAAAATGAGTGATGCTATGTTAAATTGGTGTCCAGCAGACTAATCCTTTGTGTCTTTTAGCGCCTGGCTCACGAGTGCCTCTCTCAGAGTATCGACAGTGCCAAACACTCTCCAAACTTGGTGCCTACAGCAACCAAACCTGACACAGTGCAAACAGAGTCTCTGTCTTATTCTCAGTATCTCAGCATGATCAAATCTCAGATATCGTGTGCTAAAGACATCCATAATGCTCTGCTGGAATGCTCCAAGAAAATAGCAGGAAAGAGTCAGCAGCAAGGCATCCTTTAATGGTGCTGTGTTTCAGATGCTGTCATTAGATTCTCCTGAGAAGGAAAGTGTTTTTATATTGGGGAGGGGCGGGGTTGTAAATAAAAATAACAAAATAAAATTTTGGTTGCAAAACTGTAAAGTTGGACAAGTTTTGGGGATTAAACATGCACCTGCTTGTTGCTTAATTAAACTGTGATACTGTTTGCAATGATCAAGAACCTTGTGTGTGTGTTTATTTCTGAGCTTTATGCCATTTTCTATGAAATTCTGACAGATATATTTTATATATATATATATATATATATATATTTTATATATATACAGATATATTTTTATATATATTATATATATATTTTATATATTATTTTTTATATATAAAATATATGTATATATAAAAAATTATATATAAAATATATTTTTTATATATATATATAACAAGACATGCATAAAATTTAACTAAAATGAAAACTAAATTGAAAGCATTATATTCAACCTTTGGTCATTCATACACTGGACAACAGTTACAGTAAGTAACAGTCAACAAGAAATGTATGCTTACTTTGCTATATTATTTAATACATGTGGGCTAAGTGAACAGATGCATTATAAGGTGCAAAATATATTTCCTTTTGTTAATATAATAACATGAATATCAACCCACCCATGTTGTGGGAAATTGGGAAAGGGACATGATTCATGTAGTGAGGATGAGGTTTATGTTTTAATTCAGTTGGCTGTGCCTCTACAACTATGCCACATTATGAAACTTATAAGGTCAATGTCTGCTGGTGGCTTTTAAATTAGGGGAAGCGCAGGTATCTGTTATTGAAGTAAATGGACACCTGACCATCACACCCATATGTGGTTCTTCCCTTATCACAAAGTTGGAAGCACACAGTTGTATAGGATGTCTTTGTATGCTGTAACATTAAGGTTTCCCTTCACTGGATTAAGGGGCCCAAACATGGTTATATTTACGGCATTTGGCAGACACCCTTATCCAGAGGACTTACCTTTATCTCAGTTATACAACTGAGCAAGTGAGGGTTAAGGGCCTTGCCCAAGGGCCCAACAGTGATAGCTTAGCAGTGCCTGGGCTTGAACTCCTGCCCTTCTGATCAGTAACCCAGAGCCCTGTGACAGAAAGACATGGTTTGCCAAGGCTGGTGTCAAACTTCTGTCCTGCATTGAGCAGTGACCTCAACCCCACTTAACACTTTTGAGATGAATTTGAATTCCAACTGTGCTCCAGACCTTGCTTAAACATCACTAATGCTCTTGTGGCTGATTCAGCAGAAATCCTGTAGCATGGTATCAAATTCTAGTGGAAAGATTTTCCAGATGAGGCTGTGAGAGATCAAATCCATATTAATGCCCATAGTGTTTGAATAGGATGTTCAACAAGCACAAAGGGCCGTGGGGCTGTGATAGTCAGATGGCCACATACTTTTAGTCATATAGTGAATATTTAAGCGATATCACACAAGCAAGTATGCTGTTTTACTGAATATTAGCACAGCTGTGATTTGGCTGTAGTCAGAAGGCTGTAGGTAATCCCAACTGTGCTGATATTGTGCTAACTGTGCTAACAACACCTCTAGACATCCTGTCATGTCAATCCTAGACTCAGTGACAAATTCCATATCCGAGATTATACCATTATAACATGGACGCCCAGAATGACAATCCCCAGAAAAATGCTTAAATTCCACATTCAACATCACCTGGCTTCTAATCAAGCACACCTGCACTCTATAAATATGACTCCAAAACCACACATGATCTGAAGTATCACTCAGTGTACATGCCTGATGTACCAAGTTTTTGTTTAATTTGTTCCATATCCTGTTCTTGATATTTATCTTTTGGTTTCTTGAGTCTGGTGTAGTCCTTTTCCATGTGTTTGATGATTGCCTGATTATCTGCCTGTTCTGACCATGTTTTTGCCACGTTCTGGATTTATTATGAGCATGTTAAATTGCTCATTAAAAGCTGAAGTGCGAATTTCTAATGCCCAAAATGTCTGTCATGGTGTCATTATTAGTAAAGAGGGGGTTACCATGGATGACACAAAATTTGGTGCAATTACACAATGGCAGACATGGCAAAACTTTAAGGACCTAAGTTCCTCCCAGTTAAACTGGATGCCTTTCTCTGTAAACTGGCAGGCAGAATGTTTCTGTAGACTTCTGAATTCATTCTGCTTCTACCATCATGAGTTACATCATCAATAAAGCTTAATGAGTCTGTTCCAGAAGCAGCCATGCAAGCCCAAGCCATTATTTCCAATTTTGTATTCAAAGTGTTGTATTCAACATCGTAACTACCAAGTAAGTTATCAAATTCCAAATGTTTTCTTTTTATTCAGACAATACAAAAAGCGACTTCCAGATACTACAAGAGAATTTGTTGTAGTAATTGATGCTGTTCCTAACAAAATTAAAATACTTCTACACACGATGTACAAGCTGTTTCGAAATGCCGCAAAATGTACAGTAATGTCGTAAAACTGGCCACAGATCGGGCAGAGTCGTAAAGCATAAAGCATACCGGATGTACACTACTCACACGTGTTGTCCCTGTGAATGCAGGTTGAATGCTGGCGTCTTTGCGACTGGTATATTTGCTAAGTGAATAATTAACAGGAGAATTCGCTTTGTTTTGGATAAATATCAACTCTAATTATACTCAGGGTTTTCACTGTGAGTAATTTTAGATCAGAATGCAGCTGAGTTGATTAGATCTAGCATTTACCTTAGTCAAGGTTCATTAGCTATGTTAGCTAGCTACAAAAATACAATGGTGTTTTCTTTTTTTTGCTGTATTATTCTAAGTCGCTGAATGTCTATATTTATATCCAGGGTGTTGGTGTCGTCGCTAACATGTTTGCAGAGGAGGAATGGACTGATAACCTGCCAGATAAGGAACAGACCCACTCTGTAGTGAACGCCAAGCCTTTTGTTGAGAAGGTAGATTTCTAGCGTGTTTTATTAATATTTCTATCGTGCAGCAAAACCTTTTAGCGTTTTATACTTTTGTCCATAAGTCCATGTGCCATCCTTTTAAACAAAATTGGTTATGTTGTGCTTTGGCTTGACCATGTGTCTTAGCATTGTTGTTTCCTCATTAAAAAAAAAAAAAAAAAATTATTTGTCTTCATTGCACCCTTAAACAGCACAAGGCAATCAGCAGGAATTGTCTTAAGCGAACTCTCGAGACCTTAGGGTCTGCCCCAGACTGGGAGTGTATAAAACCTTCTGTAGGTAGTGATGAGGAAAGAGAAGGAGGTCCTGTACATCTTTTCAAGAAGAAGAAGAAGAAAAAAAGGTGCAAAAAACACAAGAAAACATCTGGTACAGGAATGGAAGGAGACATGGACAAGGAAACAGATGTACTGCAGAAACCTGTGAAGAAGCGACGAGTGAAGCGTGACGTGGACACAGCCAGCATTGAAAGTAGTAGAATCTAAGCAGTTTACACATTGTCCATTTTGTCTTGTTATCTCTTAATTACAATTATCTCATGTTTTGCAGGTTCTAAAAAGTTGCATAATGCAGAAGAAGCTTCTACTGATACAAAATTGAGCCGGCAACAGTGGAAGAATAAAATGAAGAACAAAAGACAGTGCAAGAACAAATTCCTTCTCAATTCATCTGGAGTTGCAGATGTTAAAATGAAGGAAAAGTTGAGGCAGGACCTCTCAATAGCAGGGAAAATGCAGAATGATGATTTGGCACTTTGTAAAATGGCATCAGTGAAGAAGAACGATAATATACCCTTGAGAACAGGCAGACCTGAAAAAGCCCAGTCTATTACAAAAAATGTAAACAAAGACACGCATCAATTAACGAGCATAAAACCGGTCCATAATGGGTTGAAGACAAATGCACATAATCAGTGTGAAAAACAAAGGCCTGTCAATATGGATAAAAAGTCTTTGCTCCAGGCAAAGAAATTGCGGAGTATTTTAAACATCAATGCCACTGAAACCAAAGAGAAACTAAGTGATATAAATCTTGAACAGGAAAAAGAAGATTTCAGAAAAGTCGGTGAATGTCAAATGGACCGCTCCAGTGCCTTAAGGTTGAGGATGGAGAAACGTTTGCAATCAGCCCGGTTCCGCTACATAAATGAGGTGCTGTACACATCAACAAGTGGTGAAGCCAAACGTATATTTACACAGGACCCTGATGCCTTCAGGATTTATCATACAGGCTACACTGAACAAGTGAAACACTGGCCTGCAAACCCAGTGGATTCCATCATCTCCTATATTCGGCAAAGGTGAGAGAAGTCGCTTCTTTTTGATTCTATCATTTAAGTCAGTGGTTCTCTGGGGTCCGTGAAGTATGAGGTCTGTGACTTTATTTTATCGTAGTGATGAAAGGCATAACCCACCATAACACAGTTGTGTGTATTATTGAGTTTTAGTTATTAGCTTATTTGACTGGTCACTTGAATGTTTTCCAATTCACTCAAAATGAATGCTTATGAATAATGTGAGCAATTTTTAAAAAGTTCCCTGTTGAAGGAAAGTTAAGGGGAAAAAGCTCTATGGCTCCAATAAATCTTCAAAAGGTTATTGCACACATTTTTTATAATGAGCAGAGTATTTTCATTATCTTACTACTTTTAATTCATAATTCCTTTAGCCTTGTGAGCAAAGTGATTCAATACCTTTTAACAGTGGTTTTGGTTTTAATTGTCAGATCGCCATCTCTGGTAATAGCAGACTTTGGCTGTGGTGATTGCAAGATTGCACAGAGTGTGAAGAACAAAGTGCACTGCTTTGATTTGGTTCCCATTTGTGACCTTGTCACTGCCTGTGATATGGCCAATGTAAGTTTGTTTTTTTGTTTGTTTTGTTTTGTTTTTAAATCAGACATTATTTTATTACATATCAGGCTTGCAGATGCTGAATTTTCCTCAGTTTTCCCCCAGGAGAAGTGTCACTTTGTCGTTTCTGGTTCCATTTGCCATCATATTAGCATGTCACCTGTTTACAAAATTTATTTATATTTATTCATGATATAAAGCTAAGGATTTACCACCACTTTCTAAAAACCTTACCCATGATTTAGGGGTTGCATAGACTAGTTGCCTGATGCGTTCATTAGTTGCTGCAGTGGGGAGCTGTTGGGGTGGTGGGAAAAACACCAAAAATGTGAAGAATAGAGTAAAGAAAGCAGCTTAAATACATTCTGTTAGTCTGAAAATTTTTAGACTACATGAAACCAATTTTTCCGGTAAACTGCGTCGTGCAAGACGATGCCTTTCTTTTGTTTTTAATTAAATGTTATCACTTTAATATTACTTTGTATGATGTGTAGAGGTGTGCACGGGACTATTTTTTTTTAACCCACTTTCACCTGCTCTTGAGGAATTGTGACTAATCCTGCCAACTCCAACAGTTATTTAGTTGTCTTTTGAAGTTAAATGTAAATATATGTTACAGAAGCCAAATGTGAAATGTAAATGTGGCATTATGACCAGTGCTGTGCAAATTACCGATCATGGCCCTGGGTTGCACGTCACTACCCAACCACACTGAGCTAGTATGGATATAAAGTCTACAGATTCCTTTAAAACGGCAGGTTTTTGTGATGTAATTTTTTTTTTTTAACCCAAGATAAATCATGTCAGAACTCTTCATCGAAGTATTAGT
Organism: Ictalurus punctatus; assembly: GCF_001660625.3. Taxonomy (NCBI): domain Eukaryota; kingdom Metazoa; phylum Chordata; class Actinopteri; order Siluriformes; family Ictaluridae; genus Ictalurus; species Ictalurus punctatus. The sequence continues at coordinate 4,900,313 of NC_030432.2, forward strand.
TTAGGGTTGCACTTATGCAGCTAGGTTATTGTAACTTTTTTTCTTTTTCCTATTTTTCCATAAAATGTTTGTTTTTCATTTCATTTTTATACTTTGTATAATTCTGTAAATTTCACTTAGAGGGTGGAAAAAGTTCTGACATGATTTATTTTGGTTTATTATTTTTTTTACATTACAAAAACCTGACATTTTAACAGGGGCATGTGTATATTTTTTATATTAATTGTGTAGAGGAGCATTTTTGTCATTTGTTGTGTGTAAAGAATAACACACTGGAGAAGCAAATGTTGTGCACAAGCTTTTACTTTAGTCAAATTTGCAAGAACTCATTAGCATGCTATGTTCAGTACATCTATATGGCAAATTTATGACAGTTTTTAGATTTTAGGCCAGAGTTGAACAATCAGTTCATTGTCATTTCACTGACAGTTCAGGATCATTGTCAGCCTTGAACAGATGCTAAAGATGCTGAAAATATGGAGTACCCTCCATTCAAGGAAGGCCTGTTATTGAGTTATACAGGTGCTTCTAAAAAAAATAAATAAATAGAATACAGTGGAAAATTTTTTTAAAAAATAGAAAAAAAAAATTCCTGTAATTTAATTCAAAAAGTGGAACTTTCCTATATTCTAGATTCATTACACAAAATGAATGTCAAGCCTTTTTTGTTTTAATCTTGATGACTATGGCGTACAGCTCATGGAAATAAAAAATCCAGTATCTCAAAATATTAGAATAAAGAATGTCGAACTTCTGAAATGTATGTTAACCCTCGAAGACTGAAACCACAGCCTGCTGCTAAAAATAACTTGTTCTAAAATAATTAATAACTTTTGAACCGTTAATCCAATCTGTATGCTTTAAAAATTCCCATAAAGTGGAGATTCTCAGCTGTTCAGTCTTGTCACATATTTGTCTCAGTTGGATGGTCAGATGCTCCATAGTGAATGTGGACACTTCATGGTTACGCCATCCCATTCTGCAGCATTGATTCATCAAGGAGCCCCACCCCACCACCATCCAGGTATAACTTTCTTAAGAAAAAATCCAAACTTCAGGAGGTTTTGTTTGAGTTCAAAGTTTAAAAACAAACAAAAAAAAAGCACCTAATTGTTTCTGGCATTTTTCAAAAAAATCTGGATAATTCATCCATACTCGGACAAAAAAAAAAATTGGGACTTTAAATGAGCTAGATTGAAAATTAAAGTTCTCCTTCTTAAAATGATATATGGCACTTGATGCTGACAGCTAGAATAGGTTAGAAAAGCAAAACAAAAAATACAGGAGAGTCAGATTTCCCAAAAACTGATCTAGGTCTTTAGGGTAAATTTATGCACGAACCTTTAGCAGGAATTACTTCATCAATGCAGCGTGACATGGAGGCAGTCAGCCTGTGGTCCTGCTGAGGTGTTTATGGAAGCCCAGGTGCTTTGATAGCGGCCTTCAGCTCCTCTGTATTGTTGGGTCTGGTGTCTCAGAGATTCTCTATGGGGTTCAGGTCAGACGAGTTGGCTGGACAATCAAGCACAGTAATACCATGGTCAGCAAACCAGTTACTAGTTTTGGCACTGTGGGCAGGTGCCAAGTCCTGCTGGAAAAGGAAATCAGCATCTCCACAAAGCTCATCAGCAGATGGAAGCATGAAGTGCTCTAAAATCTCCTGGTAGATGCTGCATTGACTCTCGACTTGAGAAAACACAGTGGACCGACACCAGCAGATGACATGGCACCCCAAATCATCACTGACTGTGGAAACTTCACACTGGACTTCAAGCTACTTTGATTCTGTTCCTCTCCACTCTTCCTCCAGACCCAAATGAAATGCAAAACTTACTTTCATCTTCCCCATGATTGTGCTTGTGTACTGAACCAGACTGAGAGATTAAAGGCTCTTAGCAGGTGTTTTGAGTTAATCAGCTGATTAGAGCTCTTCTCAGGTCGACATTTCTGTATTATAAATTCTTGTTCTAATATTTTGAGGTACTGGATTTTGGATTTCCATGACCTGTAAGCCATAATCATCAAGATTAAAACAAAAAAGGCTAGAAATATTTCACTTCATGTGTAATGAATCTAGAATATAACATGAAAGTTCCACTTTTTGAATTAAATTACAGAAAAAATTAGGTAAGAAGAACAAAGTTCTAGTCCAGAGATAAAAGTTCTCTTTACTCTTAAGTAAACACATTGTAAGCCTTTTATTGTTATAAAGTTATAAATTGTAATTTGTAATTCTTTAAAAATGATCACAAATCTTGAATGATATAATACATTTTTTTAGGACAAGCTAAACAAGTACATTTTCATTCTGAATTTTTTTGACTGTTAATCTTAGGGAGCAAATAACTTGTGTTCACAATGGGCTATATCGTTTTAATAGATCAACAATAAAACCATTTAGGGCTGTAAATGTCATGAAGCCATGTCAGACTTTGCAGGCACTGAATAAGTGGGTTTTTTAATTTAATTTTTTTAAACTGAATCTTCATACAATGCTGAAAGCCATACATTAGCCATACATTCCTGTGTGTTCTGCACATTCTTTTCTAATTAAGGGCATGCCAGAGGATGGTTTCATTGATCTTATCATGTGCTTATGTTTATTGATTTGTGTCTGTCCAGGTGCCACTTTCTGACTCCACAGTTGATATTGCAGTCTTTTGTCTCTCCCTTATGGGGACCAACCTTACAGACTTTTTGGCCGAGGCAAACCGAGTCCTGGTGATGGGGTAATTTGTACTTTGATGCCTTTTAAAAGTATTAAAACGTCCATGGGTTCCATTTCTATAGTTATTAATGCTGATACTGGCATATCATTTAGAATAATCCAATTACAACTACAAATATCTAAAGGAGATAAGATGTGGCTTGAGTCAGGTAATCAAGTGCTCTTAGTGCTTTCCCTGATTTCTTTTAGAACAATGGAAATCAGTATATAAACTAACCTTTTTAATTTGTTGTAGGGGTATCCTCAAAATTGCAGAAGTTGCCAGCAGGTTTGATAATATACGCCAGTTCAATGGAGCCTTATCTCGTCTGGGCTTTAAGTTGGTCAGTAAGGTAAGATGATGATGATAAACTACACATTTTTTTAGTGGCAGTGAAATATACAGTATGTTCATCCAGATGTTACTTCCCTAGTGGTGATGCTTCCTGTAATTTCTGCAAGTTTAACTTTTACAAATGTACATACCAGTTAATGTGTGTTTAAAATGCTAATGTTCAGTAAACAGCAGATCAGCAGTTTGTGCAGTATGGTCTTCTTTAATGCTTTAAGTGCATGCAGGGGGAAGGGATGGGGATAAAAAACAACCAACATTTTGTTAGCTGGCAAATGAAATACAGCCGATTTAAACAGAATCGTGTGAAGAAAAGTACACAATGTATATGAAAAAAAATACAACAAACTGTAGTGTGTAGCTAAGGGAACAAGCTAAATGAACATGATTTTGGAGATTAGCTGGCTTGTACAAACTCCTGAAATTGCACATTTCATGCACTTGTATGTCAAAAAGGTGTTTAATGTTTTGATGAATTTCTGTTCTTTACATTCTGTCTCTAGGACACAACCAACAGCCACTTCTACTCCTTTGAGTTTCAGAAGACAGACAATGTTCCAAATGATGTAAAGAAAATAGGGCTTGAACTCAAGCCTTGTTTGTACAAAAAACGGTAGATGCTTTGATAATAGGAATGCAGACAGAGCAGAGTTAAAAACAAAAGGCTACAGTCACATATTGTGCTGATATGTTTTTTGTTTTTTGTTTTTTTTTAAAAAAAAGGGTATTGTATTACATGTTCTCTGAATATGTTCAAGTTGAGAGTTTGAAGACTTAAAAAGTGAATGCATACCATTATGCTGGTATTAGTGAATTGTAAATTAATTTAGTGCATGCATTTACCATTATAAATTTAACTGTAAAGAATAACTTTTCAGATTTTGTTTAATTATCTTTACGATGTCATTCATGCAAATCATTAAACCTTTTAATTAAAAAAAAAAATGGCAAGTTGGTGTGCAGTCTTTTAAATGTATCCCAATATTTATAATCGTTACCCAAATTTATTTTCGAGTGCACTGACTAATCTAACTCGTCTCATCTTGCAAAGTACTGGGTCTAATCTGGTCATAAGTGGAACATAAGTTACAATGTTGTTCTCTGAGAGGCTCCAGACTCCATCTTTACTCTGACTGTCCAGATATAGAGGACAGTTGTAGAGAGCCTTGGTGCAGGAATTAGAAGGTGAACTGTGAGATGAGTTGCTGATGGAGTTTCTTACTTGAGCTCTTACCCAGAGAAGAGGAAAAGGACAAGGCTTGGGTGACACGGTGTCCTGCAGAGCTCCAAGTTGTGTATCCCACAAAGCTCCATGTAGCTCCAATCCGGAAAGATAGATTCCATTTGAGGGCTTAAATGCTGGAGATGTTGCAGAACCTAGGACCTGAGGATGTAGACAAGCATTATGTTGGATGTACTACTATGTTTGAGCTGTTTATACTAAAAAGAAAAATGATTATCCATAACTTGGATTCACTTTAATTCTTTCTCACATATTTACCAGATCCTATTTAAGAACAGTGAGCAAATGATTGAGACAGAAGTGTTCATTGTGTGAAATCTGTGGATTACTTGCGATAAAGGGGATAAAACAACTATTGCTTTGAAAACCACTGCCCAAAACTGGTTTAGTTGGTTAGTACTATTGTAAGATATGGTAATATATACCTGAAAATGCAACGTAATGTGGCTGATATCACTCTGTTTAATGAGGACAGTGTCTCTGATCAAAGCAGCTAGAAAACCACGGGGGTTAGCAAAGGCAGATAAACAATAGACAGGAGGTGAACCACTGTATTCTTCCAACTGATACATTTGGAGCAGGTCTGCTCGAGTCTCCAACTGTGAAATAATGGATGATTTGGTGTTGTGAGAAGCAGAAAGGTCTTTGGATGGTTGAAAAGCATTTCCAAGAAGTGATGACACTATCTCTGCTAGATTTTCCCACTCTGTCTGTAGGAAAGTATGGATGGGGCCCAGCGAGGCTTTTCCCTCACCCACACCTCTGCTCTCCCTTTTCCATTCAAACTTGGTCTGTAAAGCCTTTAATCTTTCTTGAGCCATTTTGTAGTCTGCAAGTTCTGGAAGATGCTCGAACATGCCATTATAATGTCCGACAGCTGCAAAGCTCTCTTCGGACTGAAGAAGTAGAATTCTGAGTGAGTGACTTCTTATTTTCACTATCTCACTTGCCATCTCTGCACTGAATCCCAGAAGCAGGGTATCGTTGTTATTCAGTGTGGTTTCAAGGCAGTGCTGTACAGTTTTCAGAATGTCCTCATCTGAAAATAAATAAAGAGAAATATAAGTTAAGTAAATGGGTCAAGGGTCTTTGAGGATTTTTCCTTAAATAAATTAGGAACTTTTCCCATTATTGCAGGATGTTTAAAATGGTTTCTACAATATAGCGAATACATACCAAAATGTCCTCTCATACTGATCATTTCTGAAAGAATTTGAGGGCCACTACCCCATGTAGATGGTGGTGGTTGTAGACAAACTCTGCACACTGCTTCCACAGCTTCCAAATCAGCGGAGTCTGACACGTGACCACCATATATCAAGTAAGCTGTAGGCAAATTAGCACTGTAAACCAAGGGTTTTTAAACAACCCCTTACAAACAATATGGAATCACCACACTTGGAGGTTGTTCACCTGGCTACTGTATATTTTATTTGTTACTTCGTAACAAATAAACAAATCACAGATATGAGACAAAACAATTTTTTTGTAATAGCTGAACATTCTGGCTTTGTGAAACATACCTCAAATATGTTAAAAGAAATTATCTTAATGGCATATATTTTTTCCAGATCAAGTAGAGGAAAAAAATTATCACCTTGTAATTTTATATTTCTAAAAAAAATACCAGCAATTATATGGCCAGCAAACAGTCCGGATCTCAGTCCGATTGAAACTTCATGGTGGAATTGAAAAAAATTGGTCCATGACTAGACTCCATCCTCTAAAGCCGATCTGTCAACCACTATTTGAGAAAGTTGGAACCAGCTTGATGGAAAATTTAGTTTTTCATTAGTGAGGTCTATACCTCAAAGAATTCAGGCCTCCATAAAAGGCAGAGGACGAGCAAAAAAGTACTAATTTGTAATTTTTTTTGTTAATTCCATAACTTTTTCCTCTTCTTGATATGGAAACAAATATGCCATTAATTAAAACAATAAAATTGTACTTGTGGTATGGTCAAGAAGCCAGAATGTTCAGCTATTAAATAAAAATTGTTGTCTCTCATATCTGTGATTTGCTACAAGATTAAAAAAAAAATAAAAAATCCGGGTGAACATCCTCTAAATGTGGTGATTCCATAATTTTTGCCAGGGGTTGTACAGATGGGTAACAAATTAAAGGAAAACTTGGTGTCTTAGTAAGTTGTTAGGCCACTAACTGCCAGAACAGGTTCAGTGTGCATTTTATTCAAGTCTCTTTAATTGTACTAGCGGGATGAAACACCTTATTTTTATTTATTTATTTTGTAATTATATTTTAGAAGATATTTTAGTATTTTGAAATGAATGCTGTCTAACATGCCAGTCTAAAATCTCCCCTAGGTATTCAGCTGGGTTGCGATCTTGTGACTGAAGGCCATAGCATATGATTTACATAATTTTCAGTCATCAAACCATTCAATCATCCCTTGTGCCCTGGGAATATTCTCATCCTCCCATTAAGATAGAAATGTTTCATCATAAGATAAAGGCAGTCAGTCAGAATAATTTTGTATAGATCTGCAGTGACCCTTCTTTAAGGGACAAGTGGACCTAAACAAAGCCCTTTCTACAGCATTACAGAGCCACCAGTTTTTCCTTTGATACTTGAATAGGAATGATGGCTTGCTTTTATGTGAAATAGCTTATTCAGGACAGTAATTAATAATAATAAATGCCACTTTAATGATTTCTCTTAATTTTTTTTTTAACTTTCCAGATTCTGCAAGGGGTATGTAAATTTATGAGCACAACTGTATAATGGAAGTAAAAGCATTGGTACCAGCTACATATTCCAGTGCTCCAATTGGATCATGGCACAGTTTGGCAATACGGGCATATGCATCAGTCAGAGCGAGAAGGTCCTCGTAAGACCTGGGGGGAGCACAGAACTAAATGTTCACAATGCCCATTTTTTTTTGTTATTCATTTATTTATATTTTGTAACATTTATGAACTTCACCATTTGTAAATGCTCCCGTTTCCCAGATGCTTCAGTTTTTGTCTCTGCATTAACACAGAATGAAGGATGGCTGATCGAAGAAGGGGATCCACCATGTTCATAGTTGGAAGAACTGTGGAGGTAACTTGACTCAAAGAGGAGCACAGCTCATCTTTCAGGTCCCACTGAGAGTCAAACACCAAATGCGTGGCACACATCCTAATAAAAGCTGCAGTGGAAATCAATTTACACACAGAAAAACAAAATTCGGTCACTTGCTGCAACTGGCAGTATGACTATTAAATTCACATCTGAATCTAGGTAATTGTGGTCTATTCTAATAAAAATTTGTATCATAATACATTTTTAATGGAAGAAGCATCAGAGCCACATTACACACAAAAAAACAGTTTAGTAAACCAGTAACACATTGACACAGTCCTCTTAAATTTGTTCATTTATTTATTTACCTCTCCATACATTTCCTTTTATTCAGACCCCTTCACCCTTTATTGGACACTTTATTGTGTTAAACAATTATTTAGAAATTGATTAAATTGATTTTCTGGTCATCAATCTGCATACAATAATGGATAATGTTTTGCAAATCAAAACCAAAATCTCTCATTTAGATAATTATTTGGACCAGAGGAGGCTGGTGGTGATATTAGATGGGAAGGCTAAAATCTAATATATATATCAATAGCTTAACAATTAAACTATTAGAGTTGGCCAATCCACTATATAAGTTTTATTGATAATAAAATAATGAAAACAAACAAATTTTTCTGGATAAGGATGTTTGTTAAATGTTATAAAGGTAAACAAGACTGGGGCCAATTATTACACACATGCTCCCAAACACATGCAATATAGCCAAACGTTTGTGAGGACAGCTGACCTTCACACCCATATGTGGTTCTTCCCCAAACTATTGTCAGAACGTTGAGCACTCAATGGTATGTCTTTGTATACTGTAGCATTAAGATTTCCCTTGGAACTACATTAACATGTACATTAACTAAATGTTCCAGAATGACAATATGCTTGTGCATAAAGCAAGGTCCATGAAGACATGATTTGCCAAGGTTGGGGGTGGATGAACTCGAGTATCCCACAAAGAGCCCTGACCTCAACCCCTCTGAACATCTTTAGGATGAACTGAAATGCCAGGCCTACTTACCCGACTTCAGAGCCTGACCTCACTAATACTCGTTTCAAAATCTAGTGAAGAGGAAGAGTGGAGGTTATTATAAGAGCAAAGTGGGACTGAATCTGGAATGGAATGTTCAACAAGCGCCCATCAAGTGTCCACAAACTTTTGGTCATACGGTATACTTAAGGGACACTGGGAGTTGCATTAGTGATTTATTTATTTTTTGTGTTCCAAACCAGTCATTTGGGCTAATATTTTTAGCCCATTTTGGTGATGTTTCCATTATATATGCATCCTCCACTTTATTAGGAACACCTGTACACCGGCGCATTCATGCAGTTATCTAATCAGCCAATTATGTGGCAGCAGTACAATGCATAAAATCATGCAGATACAGGTCAAGAATGGGGAAAAATGTGATGTGTGAATATAACTGTGGCAGGGTTGATGGGCTGGTTTTAGTGTTTCAGAAACTCTCGAGTTTATATACAATGGGGTAAAAAACAAAAAACATCCTGTGTGCAGAGGGTCTGCAGCCTGAAACACCTTGTTGATGAGAGAGGTTATAGGAGAATGACCAGACTTGTTTGAGCTGACAGGAAGTCTGTAGTAACTCAATAAGCACTCTACACCATGGTGAGCATAAAAGCATCTCAACACACAACAGCAGACCACATCAGGTTCCACTGCTGTGAGCCAAGTACAAAAACATCTGAGTCTATCAAAAGCACAGACTCACCAAAACTGGACAGCTGAAGACTGGAAAAAGACCAGGTGATGTTTTTTCTAATTTTCAACTGTCTCAACTGACGACTGGGTCAGAACCTCTCCTAAACAGCAGGTAATGGACATCCAAGGCTCATTGATGCACATGGCTAGCCCTGTGGTCTGATCCCACAGAAGAGCTAATATAGCAAAAATTGCTAGAAAAGTTAATGCTGGCTATAATAAAAAGGTGTCAGAACACACAGTGCATTGCAGCTTGCTGCATATGGAGTTACATAGCCACAGACCTGTCAGAGTGCCCATAATGACCCCTGTCCACCACCGAAAGCAATTACAATGTGCATGTGATCATCAGAACTGGACCACGAAGCACTGGAAAAAGATGGCTTGCTCTGATGAATCACATTTTCTTTTACATGATGTGGAGGGTTGGGTGTTTGTGCGCTGGTAACTTGGGGAGAGATGGCAAGCTGGTGGAGGAAGTGTGATGCTCTGGGCAATGTTCTGCTGGGAAACCTTGGGTGCTGGTACTCATCTGGATGTTACTTGACACGTACCACCTACCTAAACATTGTTGCAGACCAAGTACACCCCTTCAAGGCTACGATATTCTCTAATGGCAGTTGCCTCTTTCGGCAGGATAATGCTGAAAACATGACAAAGAGTTCAATGTGTTGACTTGGCCTCTAAATTCCCCAGATCTCAATCCGACCTAGCATCTGTGTGATGGACAAACATGTCCAATCCATGGTGGCCCTACCTCGCAACTTACATGACTTAAAGGTTCTGCTAATAATGTCTTGGTGCCAGATAGCACAGCACACCTTCAGAAGTTTTGTGGAGTCCATACCCCAGTAGGTCAGAGCTGTTTTGGTGGCACAAGGGGGACCTACACTATATTAGACAGGTGGTCCTAATATAGAACAACAGAGGCTAGTTCTTTAAAATCTGTTTATTTTATGAACGTGTATAATAAATGTTTGGCTATTTATTAGGGTCATTAAAGCTTTTTAATTCCAGAACTTTCAAATGACAAAACATATTATGGTCCAATTTGATGTTATTTACAGTATTTGTATTTGTAACATTTTCACTAGTGGTCTCAGACTTTTGGACCCCACTGTACCCTACAAGTACCTTTTCAATATTGTATCAACATACACAGCTGAAGGCCCACAAAAAATTTCTTGAATTAGATAATTTCAGGAAGATAAGATTGCTTATTTCCAGTTTAGCAGACCTTTGAAAATTCCAAATCTCGCATGTCCCTAGCTGTTGTAAAGACTATTTCAATCACTCTTTCAGGGTACTTTGTGCTATTGTGCCAGGGGGTGAGGGTACTTTGTGCCCTGTGTTTTCAGAGTGTTCTACCTGTTCACCCCTTTTGATGATATCAGGTCAAACATTTTAAGATGCAAGTGCTAAGAAATTAAAAAGTTAGTAGTGAGTTTTTAAATGACATAATCATAACACATTACAAAGAATAAGAATGTATTCAGTGGAAAAATAATAAAATATTCCACACCTGGTATAGAAAGCGGAGCATTGCCTTTTGTTATAAACCACAGTCGAAAGTGTGGATGCACTTGATTTCCTGCACCTCCTCCAATTGGATTAAGCCCCTTATCTGCCTCAATATTCGTCCAGTGCCCTCAGGTTTACAAAAGAAAAATAGTAAAGCATAAGTTTTGAGACAATTAAGTAAAATTTACAGTTGGTATCACACAATGATTTTTATTTCAGGTCAAAAAATAAAAATAAAAGGCATGTATCCCTTTTTATTTATGGTTAATTATTTTCATGAATGTGAAAAATAATTTTATTGTGACCTTGTGTTTTTTCATTTATTTAAATTTCCAGTATTTTCCAGCATTTTGCAACAGGACACGATCACACACGGCAGTGCTCAACATTTTACGGCGAGCAAGAGAGTACGTCTGCGTCCCATATGAAGTTTATTTTCCCCCTACTATAGGCCTGTAGTGGGGAAAAATACATGTATCTCGGCTACTATATAGTAGGTAAGTACGCGGTTTGGGACGCAGCCCACAGCTTCAAGCAGTTGTCTATTTGCACGTACAGCATGACAAATAATTAACTGCACTTAAAGCGTTCGTAAAAAAATTTAATAAAACACCCAAAACTGTATACGGTACCATAACAAAGACGAACTGTATGTTGATGCGTGAAATTCTGGAGGGATGTCAGATGGCGTGGCGCAGAGACGTAATGACGTGTGCTGTTAATCTAATTATGTTCTAGAACATGTAAAACGGGTACATGAAAGGAGTATTCTAAAAGCGACTCATGTAAACACCTTAAATCACATTATTATCTTACTTGGAGTAAGGTCAATAATTAGATTACTGCTGTCCATGTAAACGTAGTCAATGACAGCAGCACAATAATTAGACTAACTGTCAAATCCTATGTGCATATATATAATTCAGTTATCCTCAATTTACAGTAATCCCCAACATACAATCCCTCATACATGCAATATTTCATAAGTGCTATATTCACCTTGTATCTGTTCGTATGTGTAATATTTATGTTTGCACTCATATTGTTTTGTACTGTACCTGTATTTATTGTCTATTTATTGTCATTTGTATTGGAGTGATATTTGTAGTGTGTAATTCCATAATGATTTAGCCATCAACTTGAAATATCACCAACAGAATTTTGTTGTGTCAAACACAATGACAATAAAACTTTAATCCTTAAATGCTTCCTTTTACCTCAAAACCAAAATGCAAACTGCATTGGAAACAACAACCAATGCTATGCTCACTACTTTTTTTTATGCATCTTCAAATGGGCGAACATGGTAAAATCGAGTAACCTGTCAATTCCATGAATATTTCACTCATCTGAGCAATTCAAGTTAATTGGGATATAAAAAAGCATTATCAACATTCTGTACTTTAGTCTTACGCTCTTTTTTGGAAAGAAAATACTAATTATAAGTATGCTACAAAAATAACGGTTTTACTCCATTAGCCTGATGCTTATGGTTAAACATTACTAATTAAAGAATTAAGCCATAGCTGAAGACTGAGTGAAGGGAATTGCATTTACCATTTTCTGTGCAGGATATTAACTGCCTTAGCTGAGTAACGACTCTGGCATCCCAATGATCAAGCAGGTGACAGTTATTCAAAACTAGCCAATAGCCAGTTTGAGTAGCTGTATTAAGTGAGGACAAAACATCATCTGTCTGGCATTTAGAACCAAATGAAAGTACAACCACCTTCACCTATTGAGAATCATGACAAAAATATGAAACATCACATATTAGCAATGCATAAAAACTTTGCCATGCTAAATAAACTTTTTAACATTTATTTAGCATGTTAAACGTAGTTCATGAGTAAAAAAAAAAATACACACGGGGGTGGACAAAATAACAGAAACCTGTAACAATATATTAATATCAAGGACCTAATTAGAAGTAGGGCTACCATGCATAGTTTGTGGCAGGGATTCTGGACCACTCTTTAAGAAAACATTCCAGCACTATGAGTGGTGGTTGTGAATATCTATTTCACAGTTGGTATTCTAGCACTTCTCATGAAGGTACAAAAATGTTTAAATCTGGTGATTGAAAAGGCTATGTAAGGCAATTGACTTTAGGGTGTCCATCAAAACACTGATGAATAATGTTAGGAGTATGTATAATAGCATTATCTTCCTTGAATATGGAAATATCACCAGGAAAGACTGTTTCCAACCTAGGGTGCACTTGGTCCTATAAAATGTCATATTGCATGAGATGGCTGCACAAAACATTATGGGTCACCCACCATAATTAACAGTTGGCATTAGATGCTTGAAAGCATAATTTGGCTTCCTGTCCAGATGTATGGTGAAATCCATACAGGAAATATGGGGAAAGTTGACTCAACAGACTATATTACATTTGCCCATTGCTCAATAGTTCAGGATTTGTGCTCTTACACCAAAGGCCATAGACGTATCATGAATTCCAGCTTTGTGAAGTTCAACATACAATTTTATTTGCAATTGAGTCACAGAGGTGCTCATTTAATTCTTTGGTGGCTGCACTTTTGGGGCATTTAGCAACATATGGTGACATGATTTTTAAGACTGTTGCCCTTGAAACTTTAAATATGACTGATTTAGTCACTGAAAAATCAAGGTCATTTTCTTGTGTCATTTCTGTTATTTTTCCACTTCTTGTATTATAATAAATTATAATACATCACCTCTTTCATCTCTGCTTGGTGCAGAACAGAGTGTTTAATCCAATGCAGTGGGTGGATGCTTCCTGACCCATATTCTATTTGACTTGGCATAGTTACAATTACTGGACCTTTATTTCTGGATAAAAAGCTTGAGAGTGCTTCTGGAGAACTGGTGTGAGGACCACCTGCCACAGTTGATCGTATACTTTGTCCTTGCTGACAAGCAGAGAGATCATCCACCACTGCTGCAAGCCATTGTGGACAGAACGTCTTCCAAATAATAGCACGCTGTAATGTTGTCAAGTGGGTGTGTGACTGGCAAGGAACAGTTCCAACCACTGTGGCCGAAGGAAAGTGAAAATACTCCTGCCATTGTCTGGATGAATTCCTCAAAGAGGCGATCAAGCCATGGAAGGAAGAGATTTTCTCTAGGAGACCTAAAACAACTTTTGCATGGGTTGGTATCCAGCTTGGAAGCATTGGACCAGATTGTTCAGGTGATGGATCATATTCTGCGGATTCAATGTTACTGAGTCCTCTGAGAAAAATGACACGTTCAATCTCAGAGCAGCCCTCAGTGTGCATGAAGAATGCAACAGAAAAAAACAACCTCAGTAATTCTGCATGGTTCTGGAATAAATAGGGTCTATAGTGATCAAGTATGTGGGACACTATCCTGTGTGAAATGTCTGACATGACAACACCCTCCAACATCTCAGCACTGCATGTAGCATCTGGCCAACCCTTTAGGGCTAACGTTTCCCTCAAAGCAATCAAGAAGTTGCACAGGGGAAAAAAGTAAAAAGGATAGAGCCGTCCCACATCCTGGAGAGCCCTATAAAGGGCTGTTGCCAGTGCTGTTATGCCGTGAAAGTCATTCATTATTGCTTTGTGACCATCCATTGCATTGGACAGCTCTTCAATCTCTGATTGAAGTCTCAGTGAGGCTCTCTGACATAGTGACACATATGGAAGAAATTCAGGATCCTGTAGTAGTGGGGTAGACGACTGCAGGATGTAATCCAACAAAGAAACCTTAAATATTGGAAATGCACACAATCACCTGATTACTATATTTGACAATTTTTAATTATTTAACTGTTCAAAAATAGTATTCTTTATTACTTTACCTCATCTGCATGAAGTTTATCCTGACAAACTTGTTTATCTCTCTGCAACTGGCAAAGCTTCAACCAAAGTTCTGAACACTTAGACTGTATTAAGTCACTCAGAATAATACCCTGGACTTCTGGTGTGCTTAGAGATAGATCTATAACTTTCACCTTCATCAATATAAAGGGGTGGATCTCTAACCAAAAAAAAAGGAAATGGAAGTTAATGACTAAATGACAATACATCAGTATCAGCAAATCAGTATCACTCAATTTTGTTATAATCATTGCATTTATGAATGCAACAATTTCCTACCATCTAACAGAACTTTTGCTGGAAGAGAGGTGCTAAGAAACAGGCAAAATTCCGGGTGCAGTGCTTTGACTGGATGGAACACATCAAAAATGTGATTTCCAGCTGGCCGATCTAACATACTGAGGAACTCTTCCCTTGGCACAGCATGTTCAATTTCAGTCACCAAAACTTTCATACCTGTTTAAGTGCAGCAGTATTGTCAGTTGTACCATATTATATGGGAGAGTATTGCTAAACTAGAATATTCTAAATGGACTGAAAAACTTACAAACTGCATAAATTACCAACCTTTCTTTGCACCATGACTGATTTTGTGAATAAATTCTGGGTCATCTGCAGAAACAATGAGCTCAAAGTCTTCTTTTTCAGTTCCTCCAGCATTTACTGGGAACAGGCCTGAATATATATAAAAAAAGTGAAATCACAACTTAATATGTAACAATTATAAATAAATAAAGAGCTACTCACCTGTCAGCCTTGTTTGGCAACTGCGTTTTTTATGTTGCTGTGTGTCTGTAAGCAAAGCCCATTTGTGAGCCCATGGAGCTCTATGTCCCCACAGCAACAATTTTAAGACATGACTGGGAGACACTGCTTGAATGAGATGTTGATCCCTCCCAAGTGCTTGTGACAGAACCCTGTGAAGCTCCATAGCCACAGGAATATGTTCAAAGTGGGCATTCTCAGTAGAATGCAACTGTGATTCATCAAATAAAGATGTTCGTATATCTTCTGGACAAATGATAATCTTGCCTGTGAGGCACATTTTGTGCCACTTTTTTAGCAGATCCAGTCGAATGTCAGGCCCGAATGGGCCCAAATATGTTATTGCAGCAGCTAACAACAATGCATCACCTGGAATGGTGTGGTCATTCATTTCAGTTTCCTACAGAAAGCAAATTAATCATGTTAACACATTGGATAATTGACATATAGTCCCCTCCAAAAGTATTGGAAAGGCAAGGGCAATTCTTATAGCTGTTGCTATACGCTGAAGACAGTTGGGTTTGATATCAAAAGATTAATATAAGATAATAGATCAACATTTCCTGATATTTACATCTAGATGTGTTAAACTACTTAGAACATGCCACATTGGGTGGCAGACCCCCCCCAACCTTTAGGTGATCAAAATTATTGGAACAGTAAATTAATATAAAGAACACTTCATATTTGGTTGCATATCCCTTGCTTGCAATTACTGCATCGATGCATTTGCATGCTGTTCATCCCAAATAGATTGGATGCATTTCTCTGTAAATTGGCACATATAATGTGTCTGTAGACTTTGGAATTCATTCTGCTGCTGTCATCATGAGTTACATCATCAGTAAAGATTAGTGAGCCAGTTCCAGAAGCAGCCATGAAGCCATGACACTACCTCCACCATGTTTTACCAATGAGCTTGTGTGTATTGGATCATGAACAGATCCTTTCATTCTCCACACTTTGGACTTCCCATCACTTTGGTTAATCTTGGTTCCAGAATTTTTGTGGCAGTATATCTTTCCAAATTCCAATCTGGCCTTCTGAGTTTTACTGCTCAAGTTTGCATCTTGGCCTCTACATTTCTGCTCTTGAAGTCTTCTTCAAATGGTGGATTGTAATTCCGCCCTGCCCTGCAGATGTATTTGGTGATGTCACTGACTGTTGTTTTTGGGTTTGTCTTCACAGCTCTCACAATGTTTCTGTCAGCTGCTGTTGTTTTCCTTATCCGACCCGTTCCATGTCTGGTTGTTAGTACACCAGTGGTTTCTTTCTTTTTCAGGACATTTAAAATTTTTTGGAATATTGGCTATGCCCAATACTTGTGCAATGGCTTTGATAAATTTTCCCACCTTTCTCAGCTTCAAAATGGTCTGCTTTTCTTCCACTTACAGCTTTCTGGTCTTCAGGTTGGTTTATCCTTTTTAACAACAAATGTAGTCTTTACAGGTGACACTAATTTATTATTGTTTAAATAATCAATCAATCAAACAGGGCACACCTGGGCAACAAGAAACACCTGAAAGCTGTAATTCAATATGTATATTCAATATCAAAATCAAAATAATTGGCCTTGCTGTTCCAATACTTTCAGAAGGGACTGAATAAATGACATGGAAAAAATGTGAGATTAACTAAGATTTATTTACCTTTTTAGCCATGTTCCATTTCTCAATGTAACAGCTTACTTGCTTAATAGTGACAGCAGCCTCTTTCTCTTGGATTTCAACCTTATGGAGCTGGGCTGAAAGCTCCTTTAAATTGTTTCTGACAAACTGGTGTTGCTTCTCAACAACCTCTAGTCTGTCTCTTGCAGCCTCTTCCTGCAGCCGAGCCACCTGCAGCCGTGCACGGATTTCAACCATGCAATTATTTAAATGGTTCTTGTGAGCTTCCTGAGGAGCCATACGGCGTTTAACACAGGCATACTGGTACACTGCTCGCACCCAGCTGCACAAAGATTCACAAGCCTGGCTGACATCACAGACTAAGTCTGTCTGGAAGTTCGGAGCCTGTACAATTTGTCCCAACTCTTCAAACAACTCATTGCTTAACTTTGAGTGATCAAAAAATTGCAGTTCCTGGAATAAGATGAGTAAAGGAGAAATAAGTTTTTTACTACTGAGATTTAAGCAATATACTGGACTTTTTGGTATTAAATAACTAATAAAATGCAAGCAATTAATAACCTGTAAGAAATTAGGCTGCCCTAAAAGATGTTTGCCACTTTCCCAGTTGCATGGGCAATTGAATAGCATGCATATAGCATTCATCAGAATGACTACTCCTTCAGGGGGATGCCTGTAGCGTCTGACTTCATCCAGGTCAGACTGATTTAAAGAAAGCAGAGCCAAAAGGGCTGCCTGATACAGTGGAGTCACCTAAATGGAATGAAAGTTAGTTTACCTTTACAAACAAACAAACAAAACAGATATTGGAAAAATTCCCAAATACATGTTAGATAAAACAGCTAGTCTGACCTCTTTGAGGGCATCTTGAGCTTGCTCTTCTGCTAGATCTAATTGTTCTTGTAGATGAGAAAACCAGCTCTCTTCCAATAAGCAATGCTGATGAGTCTTTTCACAGACTGCACGCTCAGTGTCCATAGCCATTTGCAACTGGCTTAGCTCCTGCAACAAAAGTTACAGTAGTACACTCCAGGTTTTTATGAACATACCATCAGTAATATCATTTACAATATAAGGGCAATATGGAAATTGCGCTTACATTCAAATACAGTTCAAATTAAGGCAAATGCAAAACAGTGTTCTCCTTAGGTATTCTAACACAAATACCTATAGGCATCAGTATTCTAACACTAGAATTAGAAGGCAATTAATCATAGTTGAATATTATATCAGATGATAGAGATGTTTTGACCTTTTGTGCCTCCTGAAATTTGACTTTAAGCTGGAAAGCTTCCTGGCTATAATCCTGGGCTGTGTTAGTCAGATCCTTCAAATGGGCCAGAACTGTTGCCAGCCTATGGGGTAAGACAGAGAAAAGAAGTATGCCCATTTCATATTTCAGAAGTGTTATATTCCACAAAAGCACATGTTGGAGAAATATTTGCATGCTAATCATCAGTGCTTACCTGTTGGCATGTGTTCTTCCTTGCTCAAAGAGGTGGTCACGAAGGTGACTGAAGTATTCTGTCAGCTCAATATATCTCTGTGGGCTGTACAGCTGGTCACAAATGGTATTTAGGAATGTTGAAGCATATTTTGTAGCAGACTGGTGTATTGCAGCCATTGCCTGAGCAATATTGGCTACCAAAGTATTGTCATCTAAAGATAAAATATGAATACAAATACCTTTATTGTCATTGTACAGGTACAAAGAGATTAAATGTGCATTTCCCCATCAAGTTACAAAAGTATCAAAACTCAACATAAACACACTAATAATATTTAGTTAGAACTCTTAACCATTCTAAGTCACTTACCTACACTGTACTTTAGATGAACAGAGGCTATTTCAACTAAATCCTCAGTGCTCCAAGTATGGTATACCTCTACACAACAGCAGAGGGTTAAAGCCTTAGTAATATGACACGCAATTACAGATGACTGTCCAGTTTCTCTTTCATAAGTGTGCTGGCTGAGAGGCAGTAGCAAAAACACATGGATATGTCTTTGTTTATTGCTGAAATACCTGCATCAAAGGTGCAACATATCTTAAAAATTAGTTTGACAACAGATAATGAAGAAACTGGAGCTGAGAAAATTTCTGAAGATTGAATTCTCACAATAATAATAATAATTGGCAGCAGTACGTGATGAACTACTACAGGAGTTCTTTTAAAGCAGCACAATCAATTTAAGACCATATATTCAACATAAGACTTATTGCTTGTGATAACTTACCTTTTATTAACATGGCTGATACTTTGATCTGGTGAATTCTTGACCACATCACTGATATGTGATCTCACTTCCTTCAGTTCTTGATCTACATGCCGCCAGGTTTCCATAATCACCAGTAGTTCATCCCTAGTTGCTTGACTAGTATTCTCATGAACCATAAAAACTACATGTTCCCCATGCATGTCAATCTGATGCTGAGCCTCTTTTAACATCTCCTTCAGTTTGACCTCATTTCCACAATGGACTTCAATTAGTTGGTATCCTGTCAAATAAGCTGCTAGACGTACTGTTGTCTTTCGCCCGGTTTTCTTAGCAGCTCCAAGCAGAACCCCATGTCCATTAGGTATGAGCAAGGCACGTAGGATATGTATAAGCTGTCGTACTCTCTGGTGGTACACAGCAAATTTAGCATATTTGCAGAAAGTATCTTTTTCTTCTATGCTTTTTACAATGTTAGTCAACTGTTCTATTAACACATCCAGGTCTCTCTCCTGGTACACTATGTTGCGTTGTAACTGCTTCTGTGCTCTACACATGTGGAGTCTGCTAAATTCTGGGCTGAAGACCATATCATTAGAAGAACTAATTTCAATCAGCACCTGATGAGGCCTTATAGAGATGGTATGAGGTTCTTCACATGTTGCATTAGAGTTGGAGCTGCTCAGCTCCTCAGAGCACTCTGATTCAGTCAGTTTTGACTGATCCTCAGTCACTACAACCACAAGAGGTGAAGCAGATTCTTTTCTGGATGCAATACACTCAACATTATCTTGCTGCATAGTCATATGTCCATGCTGGTTTATATCATCTGTAGGAGTGCTTTTTATTTGGCATTCAGGGTCTGGCATTTCTGCAAAGATTTGGGATTCCGTTACCAACTTGCTACCAAAATTCTTTTCAGATGCTTGTGAAAGGAACGAAACCAGTTTTTGGCTTTCTTCATTTGAGGACAGGCGATCACCAAAGGTGCGCAAACACTCATGCACCCACAGACGGACAATACTGAGTATGTTCCTTGCAGGACCCAGGAAAGCTGGATCAAATGCTGACAATGAAAATGAAGAAAGACTCTGAAAATTGACACTAGGCCTTCTTTGGTGTAAGTATTGGGCTGTGGTCCTAGGATCAAAGAGGCACATTCCTTGGAATACTTTTTGAAGGTCATGTAATGACCAAACAATGTGAGGAGAATGGGCAGAAGAGGATAAATGTTCACACACAGCAAGATACACATCAAAGGTTGTAGCAACAATACAGTGTGCCATATCTGCAATCCTTGGCATAGGTTGGAAATTTCTCAGCCACTGAAGTAATTGTGACGAATGGATAGAATAAAGAATATCTGCAGTCATTACAGGAAGTACCAAGACCGTAAACAGTCTAGAGAGCCGTGGGGAAATCTGACTGTAGCCACTTTTGTGTGTTCCAAGAGTCCTGCAAGTACCCAGATAACTAACTGCTCCAGAGCTAAACAGCTTAAAGTGATAGCCATCTGAATTCTGCACTCCATCCCTTGATATGCACTGCCGCAAGGTTTCCAAAGTTGCTGAAGTTTTACCTTTTGTATATTCAGAGTCAAAGAGAAGAAACATTAATCTACATAGCAGCAAAAGGTCAGATGAAAAACAAAGAAACTGCTCCAAACAGAGAGTGACTTTAAAATGTATTTACCAGAAGCTGATTCATGTAAGTCATCTACAAACAGAAGCAAAGCCTGATGCTGCATGGTGGTATCCAAAGAGTCCAAAGATGTGTTCTGGCACCCAATCCTCTCAAGTATATTGCATAAATCAGCAGAGCCTAGAAGTTGGCTTACTGGTACGTGCAGATGTGGTCTTTCTTGTAATAAAGTCTTGCACAATATTGTCTTGCCTGACCCTGCTTCTCCTACTAGCAATGTTGGATAATGGGCTTCTAATAGACGGTCCAGGAGATATGCATAGTTGTTATACTGTGTTGAGAGATATTAAGATTTAGTTACTATTTAATTAATAACATCTAGTGGATTTCATTTCATGTCAAATTATTTTTATACAGATATGATGCCTGAGATCTAATGATCTATGATGAACTTATTTATTTACTTATTAACTTATTAATTTAGAGTTAGAGAGTTAGACTGACTCTAAAAGGTACTGGGGATAGCTATAACCAGTCAATAAAATTAAATAAAATAAAGTGAAATAAACTAAACAAAAGTAAGTTGATCAATTTATGAGATTACAAACCAAATTACACATTAAAAACCAAACCAGTGTGCACTGAAAGTGTCTGTGAAATATTTTTACTCATCTACAGTGTGTATATTGTATGTAAAAAAAAAAAAAAAAAAAATTAATTAAAGTGCTATCAGCTTTTTAAACACTTCCAGTATTTACAGAATAATGGGTACTTTGGGACTCATTGAAATTTTGTTGCTGTTGTTTACATCACCCTTACATCACCATTGTCTGACGGGGAGGAAGTGAATGGCAAATATAAGAATAAGGATATGCTACAGTATGGTATATAAATAGACAAACCTGTGGCACAAATGTGTAGAAATGTTGTGGGTCCCTGTTCTTGGTGAACCTACTTAGGGAAGTAGAATCTGCCAGCATTTCATCACTAAGGTTAAAGAAATGCTCAAATACTGTGCCTTTAACTGGTACTTCAATTTTGTAACGGCATTTAAACAAGGCTTCCCGTGCAAAAATATCAAACTGTGGCCAGTGTCTAAAATCAAGAGAGTAACAAAAACATTTCAAGCAGAAAAAACTACTGCACACTAATTTTACAATTACAAAATTATAATTACTATATTATTGTAATAATAATGTAAATATATTTTAATTATAAAACTGCAAAAGATCATTTTGAGCATACCTAGGGTGCAGCTGCCCACCAAAACCCCAAATATAAGCGAACACAAAGAGGTTTCTTGCATGTAGCTCTGTGGACGGTGGCTTGAGGGTAGGGTCTAGCAGGGGAAATAAAACAATTAACACAATTAAGCAGGATACTGGGACGATTTAAGATGAGGGGGCTGGCAACTGAATGTAAAAGTGTGTCATCTTTGGGTTTCATTTTTGCACAGCATAGGCCCACCCTTGGCAGCCCCCACTTCCTGCAGATATGTAATTAACAAACTTGAATATTGTTATATACATTCCCCTCTGAAAGTATTGGAATGGCGACACCAATTGTTTTTGCTATACACTGAAGACATTTTGGTTTGAGATCAAAAGATGAATATGAGATGACAGATCAGAATTTCAGCTTTCATTTCCTGATAACCATATTTACCTTACCATAGTGACCGGAAATATCTCACCAATTTCTCACAAGTGAATACCATGTGAAATTGTGTCATAGAAAATCTAAGTTTGAGATGTTTGGATCACAGAGAACATTTGTGAGGTACAGAACACCACACACACTGTGGACCTTTCTGGAAAGCTTTTTATGTCTAATGTGATTGAATAACCAAATCCACGCAGTAATCTATGAAAATGATATGATTTGAGTTTTACATTAGTTAGTTTTCAAATGCGTGCATTTACACACAGGAGCATGACTACTCGATTTATTCATAAATCATTCATATGGGTGTTTACACAAGAAATTTGGTTTATGAAAATCCCATCAATTCAGAAAAGCAAATTTGGGGGATTTTCATAAACCAAATTTCTTGTGTAAACACCCATACAAAGGATTTACAAATACATTTATTTGTATCAACCTTGATAAATGAGGCCCAATGAACATACAAGTTTTACAATATTTTATTTTATAGATTAAATGATTATTATTTGGTGAGCTCTGCAGAGATATTCAGCTCTGCACACAGCATGTTGTCTGTGTGAGCAATTTGGAGAGGCCATTCAATATGTGAAAGCATATTTATTTTGTATTTCTTTCCTATTTCTTAAATTCTCTTTCTTCAAAATGATTAAGAGAAAATGTTTTCAGAAAGTCATATGGGCAATTATAATTACATTTATAACTGGCAGCAGCACTGTGAGTGTGACATTTTGTAATTTTTGCTTTGCTTGTATTTTCTCATTTGTAAGTCGCTTTGGATAAAAGCGTCTGCTAAATTAATAAATGTAATGTAATGTTATAACAGATTTTAACAGCAATCTTTTCTGATCTTTATACAATGTAACAAACCCTAAAACTTAAGTAAATCTGATCAATTAGTATATAATAATATTAGAAGGCTATTGCTGTCAACTGTAGCCTAAATAATAGTCTCTTGATTTGGGAAAGACACTGTTCTTTTGAAATATAGTTAGCTTGCTTACTCAGTCACATTGGATAGAAGATAGAAAGCTTTTCAGAATGGTCCACAGGGATTTTGTTTCAGGAGTTGAATAAAATTGTGCTTTGCAAATTTCTATTTGTTCTTATAACTTGTGAATGAAAATGACTTATGTTTCCATAAGCAGCCCAGTTTTTCAGTGTTTTCCAGTGTTTGTAGGGTATGTGTGTATGTATGTATATATATATATATATATATATATATATATATATATATATATATATATATATATATATATATATATATATATATTGCAACTAACTTCTAACTTTCATCTGTGATGGGTTACAGTATATGTTGATCTTACACATGAATATGGATATCCACAGTGACCTTCGTAAAAAATATCAACATCTGGTCTTTTGCTGCTCAGTTATCACTTGGTGAGGCGATATGCAACATATAATTGACAAATGATATTGGAAATTATTTACCTGTTTTTTCTTTAGATACTGATTTCAGGCTACTCCTCTTTCCAGACTCCCCAAGAAGAGCACAGAGTATTTTAATGAATGACATTACTTCTTGCAATCCATTAGCGATTCCAGTACTTGATGTACTAGCGTCAAGTCCTTCATTGGACATTGCAGAGTTTAAACCTTTATGCCTGAGGAAAATTATGGTGCTAGAAAAAAGATCTTCAGCCAGACACCTCCACATTTTCAGACAGTTCTGGTCCAAAACATGCTCCCAGTACAGAACATCCATTTCAGCTTTCCACACATTTTTCCACGTGTCATTTCCAGAAATGCACACCAGGCTGCACCGTGCCAATGCAGAGGGAGTGGCATCATCAAGGCTTGTGGTTTCAACAAGAATTTTAATTCCCTCTTGTGATGGATGAATTTTCTCACCAGATGAAAGGCTAAGAAAGGGATTTTCAGGGTTGCAAAGGGTACTCAAAGAATCAAACCACTTAGGGCAGATCAAGGGTTCCCCATCCAACACTAGCCACTTAACTTTTTGTGGCCCATGTTTTTGCTTAGTTTGGGGCAAAGAATGACCAGAAAACTCATACTGCTCACTGTCTCTTAACACTTTAGTGAAGGCACCATCCCTCCAGGAACCCGTTTGTTCAGAGCATGCACCAAAAAGCTCCTCATGCGACAAAGCGTTAGGAAATAAGACAATTATGTCAACTGAACACCAACTTGAACGTGACAAAAGGTTGGTATCTGCAACAATTTCCTCCACAGATGTTCCTGCAAGTCGCCGATGTGCTCCTGCAAGAGCTCTATATAAAGTTGTTTTTCCACTACCTGCTGGCCCAACAATCACAGCTGCCTTAGAAAACTTCAGGGTTTGATGCAGGGTCAAAGCATTGTCAAGTATTTGTGAGTCAGCACAAAATGCTGTTTGTTGCAACTCCTCTGTGACAGCATTTCTAAGGACATTTCTCTCCTTCTCTTCAATAATGTATTGGAAATCTGGACAGTATCTTGCTGCTGGGAAGATTTCTTCAAAAATGTTGCAGAATTGAAAGGCTGTATTGTGATCACAGATAGCAGACAATAATACAGACATTACCCCTTTGATTAATGCTTGCTCTTCTCTTATAGCATTTGCCATGGAAGGTTTACTGGTGAACTTATGAGGGGATAAATGATAGTCCTGTAATATGTTTTCAGATGCACTGACGCTGACATTAGTTGGTCTCTCCTCAGGAGTTTCTTCAGACTTTCTGTACAGGTATATTCCAGATGCATCTATGACTTTTCTGAGAAGTACAAGCCAGGAACACCGATCTCGACAGACAAATTCTGGAAGGCAAAATAAATCGCTACTTAGGCTAATTAGAGAAATTAGACGTCGGCTAATGCTGGTTGCTTCAGAAAATCCCAAAGAAATCAGCAAAACCTCTGCAATAATGCTAGAGTCAGGATGCATAAATGAAACAGGTCTTGTAGTAATGCGCAGGTTTTCTGGTATTTCAGCTGAGTACCCATTTGATGAAATTATAATGCAGCCATAGCTTGGCTTGGCCAAAATTTTGTTTTCTCCAAATAGTACTTGGCATTTGATTCCAGTCATCATTTCGCTGTGATTTTTGTCAAAATGTCTAACCTTATCACTGTGATCTTGAAGCTCTTTTTGTTGTCCATTTTCCAGATTTATTGACAGACATTGATGGATGTCTGTCAAACACTGCCCAAGAATGGATAAAATCCCTTGTTCCAATAAATCTACAGAACTAAGCACTAGCCATGCACCACTTTGAAGTGCACCAAGAAACATTTGACTAACAGCCACAAAACTTGTACTTGAACAGCACCTCAAAGTGATAACTTGTTGTCCTAATGCCCATCCCAATTGAAGTGCAGTCCTTTGCTTGCCAGACATAAGAGGTCCACTAATGAAGGCACATTTGTAACTAGTGAAGGCAAGAAGAATGCCCAAATGTGCTCGCTCTGTTGAAGTGGTGTTCACCATCATCCAGTTTTCTGGCCCTATATATTCATTACCATAGGCTAACTGTGTCCCCAGGACATCGACATAAACAGACTCTTCACTGTAGCATGGGTTATCCTGGCCGACATTGCTCCAGTTATCAATGACACTATGGCGGTATTTCATAAGCCTCTGCCATTCAAAAGACGATTCCAGACTTCCTTTTATATCAACAAGCCCAGCAATCTGTTGGGAATGCTTCATGATCAGTAAAATGAAGGCGCGAAGGGCTGTCACTGTGTGCTGTGTTGCCAAGGTGCTATTATAGGAATCTGCAAAGATATCTTGTACAGCTTTGCAAAGTCTCTGGAGTTTTGTGGTAGTTTGTGTTTTAATGTCTATCCACTTGTTTTGAGCTTGGCTTAGGGAAACTTTACATATTTCACTGTACCACAGAACTTCCTCTGCAACCAAAAGGCATTGCAACGGATATTCAGATATTAGTTTAACAAATGATGATGTAAGGACATTTGGAGTTTTTCCTTCATCCTTTGCTGATGTGATGAAAATGCAGGCATGTTCTGGTGTAGGGATATTATCGTGAACTTGTTTATTTTCTTCAGGACTATTTTCTTCTGGTTCAGAACACTGTCGGGCAGCAATGCATTTCACAATCAGCTGTTTAACTGTTTGATGTAAAATTTTCTCCAAACGATCAAGACAAATTACAGGGTTTAAATTAAGTTTAAGAGGACAGACAAAGTGTACATGTTCCATTAGCATTCCATATACACCATTAATCCACATCTGAGTGCAGGGGAGATCTGGCTCAATGTTTTCATTTGTCATGTCATTTGTACTATTGCTGTCAACCTCAAACCACTGTACTCCCCTGAAGCATTTGCGCACAAATGGTAGAAGGGAGCGTGGTGTCAGATGTAGTGAGAGAAGTTCAATCACCTCCCCATCGCTGAGAAAACACAGTCTGGGGAACTCACTACGTGGTGAGTCTAGAAGATACAATAACTGACTGCAAATTTCCTCCATTGCTGTGAGTCCTTTAATGAGGATAATGCGTAAATGTTGTCCATGGAAGTCACAATTTGTCTCCCTAGTCTTTCTCAGTCTAACAAAATTCAGCACATGGGGGTCACTTGATATAGCCTGAATCAGTTCACGAAACATCTCATCCACCGGGGAAAACTTCTCTCTCTGCAACACAATAATCCTTAATTAATAGTAAACACCGCCATATATGTCAAATATCATATTAATATAATATTAACAGAAACAAACTTACCAACTCTATGTTTTTTGTGCTCATAGACATGTCATGCAAAATTCTGCTAAGGAACATCCACTTTCGCTGATATCTTTCACAAAAATCTAGAAGTTCATCTATTGTTTGAAAAAAAGAAAAAAAAAAGGATAAATACACACTAAACTATCCTGACTTAAACACAACAGATCTAAGATTGATGTAGCTTTTCATATACATACCAAGTTCCTGCAAGAGCTGGACCCACATCTCTACCTCCCTTTTGAAATCACGGACAAGAGGAGAAAAAAGCATGCTGGACAGGGTCATAACACTGTCCTCAGCCTGGGCCATCAGAGTTTCTAGGTCTAATCAGAAAAGGTAGTTAAGCAGTAAGCATACTAAACCTACTTAAACTATGAGTACTTAACTTGTTTGTTATTGGCAAAATTAGTTGCGTGGGCTACGGAATTGGAATTGGAAAGCGTGTATGGACAGCTTATTTGTAAAATTGATAAATGAAGAAAAGGCCCTGCAACAAGACATGTATAGTACATGCTAAACATGTGGATGAAATAAACTAAGAGATTATTTTCTTTATGTACCCATTATGGTAAAAGTTCCACTGCCACAGGAATTCTCTCGTGAAACATTTTGGGTTGACTCAAAGTCAGCAGAAGGTTTTATCTGCTGTGTTACCCCACACTGTGGATTCTTCTTCTGACAAAAAATGAACTTTGTAAGTCTGAATTCTGTCCCTTCCCAGCTCTGTTGAAGCCTCTGGAATGCTTGCTCCATGTCTGCTTCAGCTTTAGCTTTGCTGCAGATCTAGACAATAGTCATAATTTTAATTAATATTTTTTTATATAAAAAAATGTAATTTATAATAATAATTTTAATTTTAATTATTTAACAATTTGTATCATGGTATCATATTTTTAGATTTTAGATCATTTAGATGCAGGAGTGTTATCAGACCTTGCTAATTATATTTTGATGCTCCCACAGATCTCTGGACATAAGATCACCTACAGTTAGGTTCTGTCCTCGGGAAACTAGCAGGTCCGTGTCTATTTAGAGGAGAATATTAATTATGAATGATGTAATATGATACATTGAGGAAAATATTATGTCAATTGTTTACATGAAGTGGTTAACATGTGATCATCATCTATAAAAGTTATTACTGTCAATCATTGTGTAAAATATTTTTTTTCACTTGCGCTGCCTTACCTTTAAATATATTTGCCCAGTGTTTGTGCTTCATTGTAGAGCTGCTTAGTTTGGCTAATAGTGAGAGCTGGTGGCTGATCCTCTCAAATACATATAAAGTTTCCCGAAGTACTTCATCAGAAGAGGGGATGACCTTTGCTATTGAATTTGCTCGCTGAAGCCATTCATTTACCATATTCTGGGCTTCGGATACTACAAACTGCCAAGGGACATTTAAAAATGCTATTAAACAGATTAAGTTTAGGGAAAGCTGATACAGTGACAATTGTATAGACACACCTTGCTAAACAGAACGAGCCTCCATTCCTGAATCTGTGCAGTGGACACATCCATTAGTTCCCAGAGCTCCTTCCGTGCTTCCATATTCTGCTTGGCTGTCATCACAAATGAGAGATCTAAGGGCTGCCCTAAGAGGAGTATTGATAAATGATTGAAATTAGAAATTTCCAAACCCCCTTCAGAAACATAATGGTGAAAAGTTTAGGAAAAAACCTCTACCTCTCAGGCTTTGGTTGGTCCCATTCAGCTCATTCAGTTGTGCAACTATCAAATGTAGCTGTTCAGACTTTATCCTGAGCTTAGGAATAATTTGGCTAGAATTCTGATTTAGGTCCAGAAAAGGTCCAGTGGTGGCACTGCAGACCAGATCTTCTAGTTGTTTAGTCAGAGAGGAAAATTCGTTGTCCAGAGTGTTAATCATGGACGGCAATTTCTGCATGACTCTTTCTGTCGCTGTCCTCAGCAGAGGAACAAACTGATTCCACAGGGCAAATGTCTACGATAATAAATACATGGTGTGTTATGACAATGTGTTTAATTAAACATTTTCAGTGTATGCAAAAACACCGAGATCAGGCTCCCTACCTCCTCAATCAATGAAACTAACTCAGGAGTTATGTTTCCAAAATTCAGTTGAATAGTTTTTTGAAGGGAGCACAGGTTTTCTAGCTTTTGGTAAATATCAGTTTCCTTGTAGCATTTTACCTGCACATAAAAGGTTTCCTCAGATTCCAGAAGCATGAAAGTGTGCATATTATTTGCAGTAAATGTCACTTATAAGTGAAAATAACAAATACTTAAGAAATAAATACCCTGCTAGCATAATTTGCAAACTCATTAAGGTCAGTGGGTTCAAGCTGAAGGCATTCCATAAATTTCTTCAGATCATTTATCAAGTTTTCAGCACATAACTGCAATTCCTCAGACAGCAAATTTAAAACATCCTTCTTCATGGTGTTCAGTAAGGGTTCTGTGAGAGGAGGAGGGGAGGGGGGTTAAATTAAATATAAATAAATCACTGCAACAAAATCTTTCTCTTGGAATATAATATCGCAGGTGACAAATTAATGGAAAAACAACAAAGTGTCTTAGCAAGGTGTTTAGCAACAACAAGCTATGGAAGTATTTTGTGGACATTATTCAAAAGCAATTGCAAACTGTATAAATACTG
Source organism: Ictalurus punctatus (assembly GCF_001660625.3). Lineage (NCBI taxonomy): Eukaryota > Metazoa > Chordata > Actinopteri > Siluriformes > Ictaluridae > Ictalurus > Ictalurus punctatus. Next base: position 4,930,039 of record NC_030432.2, read on the forward strand.
TATCCATAATACTGCAATACATTAGATATCCTGTGAAGCAGATGACTATAATCTTGGTAAAATCTTACACAGTTGCCCAGGTCATTGCATTTTTAGATTACTGACTCCATTACTGGTGAGCTGCATTTTTGAGGGATTAGCTTCAGGGGGATTTAACAGGAGAAAAATAAAAAATATATTCAATTGCACTTGGTTCTTGTTTCACTCCAGAGTAAGACAATACACACTTTGTCCTTTCTGTGTGTTTATTGTTTGAGAAATAGAAGAAAGAATCTCGAATGTGCACTGAATCTCCCGTGACCGCAAGGCGTTCTAAATTGTGGTCGAACGTGAGTGACGTCACTTCCAAATACAAACACGCTCCATAATATAGTCCCATCCCGAACACTGATTGGCAGGTTTTGTGCAAGGCATGGGAAATGTAAATGCAAATGGATTTGGGATTCCATTTGAATGTTCTCCAGCTCCATACACCACAATGAGGAAGTGAAATAGTAAACGGGGTAATTGCTATTGTTATTTCAATATGACAGGGTCGTAACGCATAAGACACAGGAAATGCAATTGAAAATGGTCTCTGCGTTTCCATTTTAAATTTGGTAGACACTGTACGTTTGTGTAAATGAAAATGAAAATGATAAAACATGATTTGCATTTTCATTTGAATTATGTCAAAATGTATGCGTCCACAAATAGGAAATGCAATAGCAAATACAGATTGCAATTGCTTTTGAATATCGGCCGCAAAATACTTCATAACAAGCCACCAGGGCAGCTTAAAATCTAACAGAGCAACCCAAAATTTCCCATAGATGCTCAAATGGGTTTAGACTAGGTGACTGTGAAAGCCATAGAATATTATTTACATTATTTTCAAACTCATTAAACCACTGAGCAGGCCCTACTGTACTGTGGATAGGGCATTGTCATCTCAATAATGAATCCTTTTTCCAAGATTGAGGCTAACACAGAATTTTTATACACATATCACAGATCATGGCAGAATGTTAATTGTTTCATGCAGTACGTCTGTTTGGAAGCATATGTACGCATCCTTTTTTCTCCATTTATTTTTTTCCCCTTTAATTTGTCACATATCTGTAGGTGGTATGCATACATTAATAAACACACCTAACATCTCTTGGATATGTGAACAGTTAATAGTGATGAGTTTATTGGATGTGGTAAAAGCAGTAGGCACATTGTGCACTTGATTGATCCATAATTGTATCATCTGTATGTGTTCCTTATATTTTGGGGCAGGCCATCCTCGCATACTCTCAAGTGAAGCTGGGCTCCACTGACTGGCACACAAATAAGCATCTACCAACCAGGAATGCCTTTCACAAAGTTGCTGGCTCTCTTGGAGGGCTTCCTAGATTAAAGGGGAAAATAGTCACAGTGTAATCAGGAACATACAGGAAGTGACATGTGTTTAGGAAACAGGGGTCAAAGGGCAGACAGGCAACACAACCATATTATAATCAATAATCTGAGTCAAATCAGAATGCTCAAAATACCAGAAGCACCACTTGGTGATCAGAGCTCATTGTAGAGAAAGAACTGCGGTTATAAACATTCAATACTTTGAAAAGAGACTAGACAAAAAAAAGAGTATCTACAGTGCTGTTAAAAGGTATTTCTTCACTGATTTCTTCTGTTTTTGTGTATATCTCATACTAAATAGTTTTAGATCTTCAAACTAAATACAACATAAAACAGAGGCAACCTGATTAAACATACAATACAGTTTTTATTATTATTTTTTAATTGGAGCAAAAAAAAAAAGTTATCCAACACCACCATGGTTGACCGTAGGTATGATTTACTTTTTGTGGAATCCTGTGTTTGGTTTATGCTAGATGTAACTTGATCCCTGTCTTCCAAACAGTTCCACTTTCAACTCATCAGTCCACAGAACATTCTCCCAAAAGGTTTGAGGATCATCAAGGTGTGTTTTGGCAAAATTCAGATGATCCATAATGTTCTACTGGGTTAGCAGTGGTTTTCACCTCGCCACTCTTCCATGGAGGCCATTTTTGCCCAGTGTCTTTCTGATAGTGGAGTCATGAACAGTGACCTTTATTGATGCAAGAGAAGCCTGTAGGTTCTTTGATGTTGTCCTTGGCTCTTTTCTAATTTCCTGGATGAGTAGTTGGAAAATTGACCACTTCTGGGAAGGAAGGTTCACTACTGTGCCAAGTTTTTACATTTAGAGATAATGGCTCTCGCTGTGGTCCTTTGGAGTCCCAGAGCCTTTGAAATTTGTAACCCTTCCCAGACTGATGCATTACCTATCATTGTTTCTGGAATTTCTTTCAACGTTGGCATAGTGTTTTACTGGTTAAGAACTTTTAACCAACTTCATTCTGTTGAAAAAGTTCTATTGAAGTGTTGATGTGATTGAACAGAGTTTGCAGTAATGAGGCCTGGTTGTGTCTAGTCCAGCTGAACCCCATTATGAATGCAGTTTCATAGATTTGGGGAACTAGTAACTATGGGGGCAAATACATTTTCACACAGGTCCAGTTGGTATTAGAAAACTTTTTTGCTTTGATAAATAACTATCATTTAAAATTGTATTTTATGTTTACTCAAGTTGCCTTTGTTTTATCTTAGATTTTGCTTTAATTTCTGAAACAATTTAGTATGAGAGATTCACAAAAACAGTAGAAATCAGGATGGGGAAAATACTTTTTCACAGCACTGTACATACTAATTGGAACAACAACACAAGACGGGGCAGAAGTGGGGCTTAAGATTTAAACTAGGTCTCAGTCTTGGATTAAAACTGTGTCTATATTATGGGCTGAGATGAGAAGCAAGATGAGAGACTAACAGAGGACTAGAGGGTGCTGAAGCTGAGTGGAGTATTTATGGATTTTACTTTCAAACATCAGCAGTTGCCACTTCCTGATCTGTGGAGATCTATGTTCCCCTTTACCAGTACAAATTCTGACACTGCTTAATCTGAGGTGAACCCTCATGGTATGTTCAGGTCAAAAGGACCCATTATTTAAATGTTTAAAGTGGAACAATACTAAAAGTAATGTGATATATCTATCTATCTATCTATATATATATATCTATCTATATATATATATATATATATATATATATATATATATATATATATATATATATATATAGCCACACACATTACTTTTAGTATTGTTTTGTAAAAGTAAAACAACAGTGCCACTCACAGATATGTAATATTGGATCATTTTCCTCAATAAATAAATGACCAAGTATCATATTTTTTGTCTTATTTGTTTAATCAGGTCCTCTTTGCCTACTTTGAGGTCTTGTGTGAAAATCTGTCAGTGTTTTAGGTCATAATAAGAAATTCGTTTTCAAGGTTAACAACACAAGAAGAAACAGGTGTTACAAACTAGATACAAGTAAAAACAACTCCTGAAAAGGTGTTTAAGGCAGAGCCAGAAATAGAGCCAGAAAACCGGAACCTAACAGGTTGCATCCCACAGCCTAAAGATAACTGAAGATAACACCTTCATATTGCAAGCTAGCCACATAAAGTTTAATTTAAATTAGCATAGCATTCTAAAGAACTGCTTGCATTACCTGTATAATACTGGCTTGCTGTTTTTCAATCTCCTGTGCCCCAGCATGGTGCTGCAGGTGCCATTCCAACTGGTTTCTGGACAGAGGATAGACCTGTCCTTGCAGTCTCTGACCCTGAAGACTAAAAGAACTGAGTTTGGGAAGCACCATCTTTGTGTGAACACAAGTCTCCTCCTTATAGGGAAAACTGCCAGTACATGTGAGTGCAGATCCACTCTGTTCATATGCTGAAAATAACACAGCTTAAAATAAATATCTTCTTACAATAAATCTGGTGATTGAGATAAATATTATTTCAATTAAATTCCAGGGTCACTGTTTAATGTATAACATGTTTAATACTTATATCCAAGTACCATTCTCAGAAATGTTACATTTCTTGAGGTGTAAAAGGTAATAATTTCTGTCACCTCTTCTGACACGAACACTTGTATTATTTGTAATGCCAGGGTTTGGAGCAGGCTGTTGGAAACCACCGACAAAAGAGAAACTCGCTGTCAAAGAAGCTTTAGAATCTGGCAGATTATTGCAGGCATCAACAAGCTATAGGTAAAGGCATCAAACCATCTTTATTATCAGTTTAAAGAGCTGGGATTTACATGGAAGTAAAGCAGGAACTGTCACAGTCCTTGAAATACACAGAGACAATTTTTTCTCACCTGTAGAGTAGAGTCAACCACAGACAACAGTGCTCTATGCAGCAATTCCTGAAACTGGTGCATCGATGGAGACAGCTCAAGCTGACCACCTACTCCAAATGTCAGCTCTGCCTGGAAAAGACTGCCCTGATTTTTCTGTTCCCGCTGTAAAATTTAACAAACAGATGGAAAAATAAGTGTCTCATTCGGCACCTAGATTATATATTAAAAGTAATACCTACAACCACCTAATAAGGCACACTCTACAGTGATGTGAAATTTTATGTGACAATTAAAGAGAAATCAAAAAAAAAAAAAGGCATGAATTGTCTCTGGAATATGTTTATCAACCCCATATATTATTTACATTATTTAAACACAGTTTTTCGCAGATGCATTGCTTAAGCATTGTTAAACTTTCTTTAAGTGGTGTTACAAATGCTTTCTCTCTTGCATGTTGCCAGCAGTCAATCAGTGCAAGTCTGGAGACAGGAACAATTATGATTAGTTAAATGCAGCCACTAGTGAAAATATAAAATGGCTAAACATTTGGTTACATAAATAGTATGAGTGGTATAGCACTGTTGTTAGAAAGCCACATCAGTTTGTTTGCTTTTGTTGGACATGAAAATAATCAGAAGCTATGCAAGATTCCTGATAGCATTATCAATAAGCATATGACTACTGTGGGAAAGATTTAGTGCTTTTAAAATGGGCGATCTCTGTCATAGGTTAGGCTCGATTGCCAATTTTTGTAAATACAGTTCACACTAATATGTTACACTAATATGATCATGCCGCAGACAGTTCATCTAATCTAATTGGTATCAAATATTCCAATATACACTGATTCTTTTCAAACTAGCAATGCATTTTGTAAAAACTGACTGCATCACCAGTGAGAATAAATGAGGCTTGTAGCCAAATAAATATATCAGAAATAAGACAATCTTCACTGTCATGAGATCCATTCAATCTTCATTCACTTTCATGAATGGCATTATCATTGACCAAGGTATATGATATAACAATCATGCACTTCCAGCTAATATGTAATGTGTGTATGTAACATTTAACAAGTCATGAGTAGAACAATGTTTTACCTTCAAAACTTTATTGAGGTAGATCATGAGCTCACATTGAGTGACAGAAACAAGGTTTTGTACAATTATGCAGTCCATAAGAGCTGTAAAGTTTCCCAGCCTTTGAATGACTTGACCAGTTTGGTTCAGCTTTTTGTGAAGGCTTCTAATCAAGTCTTGCTGAAGATGCAATGGCTTGCTGCATTGGCTCAGTTGAAATTCTTTCACTTGTTGTAATTCCTGGTATGTTTTGTAGCAGGTCTCCTGTACCTAAACAGTTAGGTATTAGTCAATAGCTATGATAACACTTATGGTTTATAAAGCAAAATGTAGCATTTTAGATAAACCTAACATAATCCTGTCTTTCACTCCTGAAACAGCAATTATTAAAGTTAACTTAATGGTTCCCAAAACAAGCAGTAGATTGAGTAGAATGTAGCAGGAGATTAAATAGAATGGAGCTATTTGGGGCATGTACAGGGGCGTAACCTGGCCTGGACATATTTTTTCTATACCTCTGAATAATTCTCCACTTGGGCAGTTTGTCACTTCACCCCTGAACGTCAATCAGAGTAGATGGCAGTGTGTGACAATATTCATGTGATCGTCACCAAACATGGACAAAATTATGCCAAGCCAATGAAGATGCAAAATCACATATTTTGGTATTTTTGACTGATCACATAGATGTGGGCTGATCACGTAGATGTGAGTCACAGTTTTAGCACCACCAACTGGTGGAAGGAAGTGTGTCACAGGAAGTGTGTCACTTAAAACAGACTTAAAAGTCTTCTGACATTTACCCAAATCGCCTCAAACTTGATCAGATGTATAATTGTTAAAGAATTTTTTATATCTTAAATAGTGTTGCCATGGTAACGCATCATACTTTAATAAACTTTTTGTTGTAAATTTGGGTGCCTGCCATTGCTGCTTGCAGCTATATTTGTAAGTTGTTTTTGATTTTTCTCTTTTTCCTAAAATCATTTTCCTTGAATTTAGTTGGTTGCTATATCGCATTAAATGTGGAAAAAAGTCTGGCACGATTTATCTTGGTTTCAGTTTTTACATCACAAAAACCTGCAATTATACAGTCCCCTCCAAAACTTTTGGAACAGCAAGGCCAATTAACATGATTTTGCTGTAGATTGAAGATATTTGAGTTTGAGATCAAAAGTAGCAAAAATATTGGAACACGTAACTGACACGTGTTTCTTGTTTCCCTGGTGTGCCCTGTTAAATTGATTGTTTAAACAATAAATAGCTCTGAACATCTATTCTTGGTTTTAGCCTTCAGTTTCACCTGTGAAGACTGCATTTGTTGTTAAAATAAGGATAAGCCAACATAAAGATCCATAAAGATCAGAGAGCTGTCTATGGAAGACAAGCAAGCCATTTTGAAACTGAGAAAAGAGGGGAAATCAGTCAGAGGCATTACACAAACAATAGTCAGTACAACAATTTGGAATGTCCTGAAAAAGGAGGAAACCACAGGTGTACTGAGCAACCAAATGGGTCAGTCAAGGAAAACAACAACAGCTGATGACAGAAACACTCTGAGAGCTATGAAGAAAACCCCCCAAAACAGCAGTCACCAACAACCTCCACCGAGCAGGGGTGAAAGTATCACAATCCACCATACCACAAGATGCAAACCACTCATCAGCAGAAAGAATTGGAAGGCCAGATTGGAATTAACAAAGAAATGAGCAACAGAGATGAGCCACAAAAGTTCTTGAACCAAGGTTAACCGCTGCCAAAGTGATGGACAAACCAAAGCATGGAGAACGAAAGGATCTGCTCATGATCCAAAACATACAAGCTCATCTGTGAAAGATAGTAAAAGTAACATCATGGCTTGGGCTTGCATGGCTGCTTCTGGAACAGGTTCACTAATCTTTATTGATGATGTACTCATGATGGTAGCAGCAGAATGAATTCAGAAGTTTACAGGAACATTTTGTCTGCCAATTTACAGAGAAATGCATCCAAAATAATTGAGAGGAACTTTATCATGCAGTAAGGTAATGATCCAAAACACACTACTAACTCAACAAAGGATCAAAAGTGGGAGGTTTTAGACTGGCCAAGTCAATCACCAGACCTCAACCTAATTGAGCATGCATTTCACCTCCTGAAGTGGAGACTGAAGAGAGAAACTCCCCAAAACAAACAACAACTGAAAGTGGCTGCGGTAAAATCCTGGAAAAAGATCGCAAAAGAAGAAACCATTTTAGTGATGTCAGTGAGTCACAGGCTTGATGTAGTCATATCCATCTTTTGATTTCAAGCCCAAATGTCTTGGCCTTTGAATTGGCCTTGCCATTCCAATCATTTCAGTGGGAACTGTAACAGGGTCGTGTAGACTTTTTATATCCACTGTATGTAGATGCATTTTGTATAAGGCTTTGAATTGGCTGACTAGCCACCATTCCATTATGAATCAAGTATTTTTTTTCCCATTACAAAGAAAAAAGGACAGTGATGGCACTCATGAACATCCTCATATCATTATAAAGCCAAATTTTGTATGTTTATAGAGCTGGCTTGCAAGCAGCTGAATGGTCTACTTTTAGCTAGCAAAAATAACATGCTAATTATCGGAGCTTAGAGATCATAAAATCGAATTACAAAGAAAAAAGGACAGCAACTGCACTTGTGAACATCTTTCTAAATCATTATGTTATTATAATCACATTTATAGAGTTGTGACCTGGCTTTCAAGCAGTTGAATGTCTGAGCGTGCTTGAAAGTGAAGTCATGACAGTCCTTACTAATGCTAGCTCTAGAATTGTTTTTAAAAATGACTACAGTCTCAGTCAACAATCCCACATGGGCATGGGTTGTGTTTATTAGTAGCTACCTATTATGATTAAATTTAAATTTACCGTAGTCAGTATCAGACAGCGGTGATGTAAGAATTTCTCAATGAAGCTTCGGGATTGTTGATTGCTTTTCAATAGTGTGGTCTGAAATTCTGTAAGAGTGTATGTGTGTGACTCATCCTGTGGTAGCCAGTGCATTTTTTTAAGCTTTTCAATTAGTCTAAAAAAAAAAAAATGGCAACATATGTCAAACAGAATAAACACTTTTCATGTAATGAGTGATAAGCAAAGATAAAATATTAAAAGATCAAACACCTGGTCAAATTAAATAAAGCTTCCCTAAACTGGGGAACATCTATCAGTAACTTAGACTGAAGGTTCTTGCACTTGCGTTGAAATGAGACATGACACACATTTCTGTGCCATCTGAAAAACAAAAACAAACAAACTGTTAACTACTACAAACAAGCTGCTAGTTTATGTTTACATTTAACTAAACAGAACTGTCAAGAAAATAACTGTTATGACTGAAAATGAAAGTTGTGACCATCTGTCAAAGTAAAATTTGTCTATCATATAAAACATTGAAGGTTTAATTTATATAAATGTTTATCCCATTAAATTACCAAAATTAAATAAATTGCATAAATGGTGCTGAAAAACAAATAGTAAGAAAATTTTTTTAAAAGATGCAATCTGTGATCATTCACCTGGTGAAAGCCTTATGTAGTAGATAGTCTCTGAAAAACGGGATATCTCTCAGTGCTTTCCATAGTATGGCTTCACGATACCACTCTGCTAGATTCAAGAGCCCAACACTACAGCCATTCTTCACATGAATCACTGAGGTGGGCGAGAAGATGTAGTGATCTGAGCCTGATTTGCTGCAAGGGACCACATGCAGATCATAGGGTCTGAAAAAAAAGGTCAATAATAGACAGTGATTTATCAAAAACGACTTACAAGCAGAACTTAAGTACAAAGCTGAGCTGCTGAGCCTTGAAGAGCCCTAAATTGCTCATGTGCAGTAATTAAATGTACTCAATCTTACTCCCTTCTGGCATATAACCCTTATTATCCACTCCCCTAGCGGTGCAAAGTAATAAACTACTGAAATGTTTTTTTGATTGACGTAATCTGCTATTCTTAAACGGTTTGTATTTGTCTATACTGTACACATTGATTCCTTAATGCAGTGGTTCCCAAACTTTTCCAGGGCAAGTCCCCCAAATGGCATTAAAATTTGACCAAGGCCCCCGTTTTGCAAGATGTCTTTAAAACACATTAAAAATACAGACTTCTGAATATATCCCCCTTTTTTTTTATTAATAATTATGTCTTACATCTTTACATTACATTACATTAGGAATTGAGTGTGTGTGTGTGTGTGTGTGTGTGTGTGTGTGTGTGTGTGGTTGTCTGAGAGTGAGAAAGAGTAAACATACATGTATTTATTTTTCACACTAAATTGTTGAGGCCCCCCGGGCGCTCCCTGGCGGCCCCCACTTTGAAACCCACTGCCTTAACGCATTTAGCATTCCTGTTAAGAGTTTGTCAAATTGCTTGTAGTATAGTTCTGTGTTAGCATTTTGCTACCTTTCTCAGAATTCTAAAGTATTTCACAAATTGTATCAGGCATATATCAGACATATATCAGTTGACTTACTAAGATACTACAAAGATTAAAGTCGGCAGATAGACTGACTCCTTTATCTAATGTGAAAAAGGATACATATATAAGCAGCAGATATATAAACAGATAAAAAAAAGTAATAGTACCTATATGGTCCATCTTCAGAACCCTTCAAATGGTAAAACTGTAACCCCCCCAGATGTTTTTTTTGTGCAAAGATCTCAAACACCTCAACGCCGGTAAGAGGACTGCACTTGGTCTTACTCTCTTTCCCAATCTCTGTTCCCTCTGTGGAGCCTTGTTTGGAGATACCCTCACCTAGAGAGCTTAAAAAGACTTGCCAAATCAAAATTGCCCACACGCCACTTAAAATGAATAAAAACTGAAACTGTTTACGATGGGATGATGTTAATTTTCCATGACTTACTCTGTCTTTATTTTCTGAGGGTGTTTAATTATTCTGAGGGGAATATCAGCAGTGAGAGCAGATGATATCAGACCGGGTCCCTCCGTCCATACAGAATCTGTCATTGCCACCTCTGGACCCACTGATGCTACCAACTGAGGAAGCTCAACAACAGATATGTTAGGCAGCTGTGATATCTGAGGCCTGCTGAGAGGGCAATCAGTCGGGGGTTCACCCATAAATGTTGGAGAACGTGATGTTAGGAGAGGTAAAGTAGGAACAGATCCTGGATTATGGGCTGATGATCTGTCATGGCTGTTTCTCCTGGGAGCTGTCAGTGTGTCTCTGTGAATATCTTTTTTAGGTGCAGACATGGCTGCAACAGGCAAAATTTTTATTCTGATGAACAATTTGGATTATTCCCTACTTTCGTGTCCATTTTCTTAACAAGATGTGGAATCCTGGTAAAGAAGGGGAAAAGGAAAAACTTAACTAGCTTATTATAAGGATAAGTATAAGTATATATTAGTGTAAGCTACTTAAAAACCAGTACCGCTGCTCCCCATACACGGGTGATGCAGTTTGCGTAGGGCACCAACTCCCAAGGGGGCGCCATTTCAGCTGCTAAAAAAGTCAGTTCTAATTTTAATATGAATTACAACATATTCTAACAATTAAAATATATAAATAAAATCTGTGTTTATAGAAAGTAGGAATATTAGTAGGCTGTGCGTCTAGGTAATATGCGTCGCTGTGTGTCTGTTTACACCTGTGTATGATGGATGCCAATGGAAAACTATGCCTGGGAAGAGACAACAGGAGTCCGGTGCTGAGAAGAGAAAGAAATTAAGCGCATGTCACTTTCAGGTTCACAAAGTGGAAAGATTTAAAGTAGTAGAATGAAGTAATGGAATAATGGATGCAAAAATGAAAAGGTGTTTAACATAATCAATCATTTTAACGGCAACACATTTACCGACTTTTATGTAAAAACCGCTTCATTTTGTTGTGACATTTCTAAACGCTGATTGATTAGTTGCAATCTTTGTAAAATCGGCAGGGAGCAAAGCTGTGTATATTAAGTCAAACGGCCATTCCATCTCAATCTAATGCAAGTTGCTCAACCGTTTAAAATTTTGTTTTTTGAGTGATTACCTCTATGTATTGGCACCAGCATTTTATTTTATTTTATTCTATTTATTTATAAATTTTGCTTGGTTTTAACTATGGCGGCCATCTTTGTGTCATCGCACACAGCAAATTTTGATTATTCAGGTGTTTATGAAAACCACAATATCTCGGCTCAGGATGAACCTGCAGTGCCCTCCACCAATATTGGCATCCTTGGTAAATATGAGCAAAGAAGGCTGTGAAAAACTGTATTTATTGTTTAACCTTTTGATCTCTTCTTAAAACAATTTCACACAAATACTCTGCTCTCATGGATATCAAACAATTGCAAACACAACACAGGTTTATAAAAAATATATATATCTTAATTATATTATATTATATATATATACACACACACACACACACACATATATATATATATGGAAAAGTACCTTGTGCCCATGGTTAAATATGGTGGAGGGTCTTTAATGTTTCAAATATCAACAGATATTAAATGAAAACCTGACTGCCTCTGCCAGAAAGCTTAAAATGGGCTGTGGTTGGATCTTTGAGCAGGACAATGATCCAAAACATACATCAAAATCAACACAAAAATGGTTTACTGACCACAAAATCAAGGTCCTGCCATGACCATCCCAGTCCCCTGACATGAAACTCATAGAAAACATGTGGGGGTGAACTGAAGAGTGGACCTCATGGATCTGGAGAGATTCTGTATGGAGGAATGGTCTCAGATCCCTTGCCATGTATTCGCCAACCTCATCAGGCATTATAGGAGAAGACTCAGAGCTGTTATCTTGGCAAAGGGAGGTAGCACAAAGTATTGACTAAAAGGGCCAAAATATGCACACCTATATTTAACTAAGATATTTTTTGGATAAGCCTGTGTTTTGTTTGCAATTGTTTGATATCCATGAGAGCAGAGTATTTTTGTGATTTTTTTTAAACAAAAGATCAAAAGGTTAAACAATAAAGACAATTTTTCACAGCCTTCTTTGCTCACATTTCCAATGATGCCAATATTAGTGGAGGGCACTGTAGCTCCTTGGAACAAAAACTGATCTCTAGAGCACATTACAAGGTACATGTACATATATGAAACATTTAGCACATTCTTTAACTTAAGTCCAGTGTCATAAAAAGAGCTATGGTGTTTATCCTGTTATAAAGGCAGTAATTGACTACACCTCAGAAGTCACTTACTGCCTTTATAACAGGATAAACAACACCAAAGATCTGTTTATGACACTATTCATTTGTAAAACACCCAACTGAACACTTTGCTTCCATATTTGGATAAAATCTATTCATGCATACCAACAGTATACCTGTATCAACATGATAAATCAGGCTCGTTCCCTCGAGGTCCACTGTCCTGCAGAGTTTACCTCCAATCTCAAACCTGAAATGTTCTGCATGCACACTAGTACTCCCTAAAAAAATAGACTGAGACCCAAACCCTTCCCATTATAAACTGACCCTAAAAGTGGAACTATGAGCAATATTTAGCACTACATTTGGACTTAAGTTCTAAGTCTAAGGAACAAGAATGTGCAAAATGTTTATATGCAGTATGTCCATGTATGTAATATACTCTAGAGATCGGTTGAGCCGAAATATTGAGGTTCTCGTAAACAGCTGTATAACCAAAATTTGTTGTGTGCCATGACATAAAGATGGCCGGCATAGTTAAATCAAGTGAAATAACTTTTTTTAAAACCCCAAAAACTGGTGACTTTGCAATGCCAATAGATATACATAATCACTCAAAAACGATCGCTCAACCAACTTTACAAACACTGGACCGCTTGAGATGGAATGACTCCAATGAATGGAGATGGAATGACCCCCCTGTGTGGGTTAATGCTGGTTAATATCATGGCAAATGTTTTGGTCTTATAATGACACCTAGTGGCACAGATGCAGCATCATGCAAAAATGTTTTTAAAAATAAATAAATAAATAAATAAATAATCATTATAACGTACATTTTTAAATATTTGCATTATTATTAATAATAATATTTTCTTATTAAATATTAATATTTATATGATAAATTCCATTAGTTTATTATTTATTATACATTAGTAATATTATTATTATTAATTATTATTAAATATTGGTATAGTGTAACATTTCATGGTTATTGTAGGGCTGGGAAATAAGTCAGTTTTTGACACATTATGCAGTGAAAAGCTAAATTCAGCTTTAGGTTGATTGTAGTTCAGTATACAGAATACCTGACTAACTCAGTATTATAACACTTTGCCTCTTCCTGAATGACTGATATCTCTTGCATTATTCATTTAATGCAGGTCAATGATGAAAACCTATGCAAAAGTTTCATTTGAAAATTATTTTATTATTGTTTCATTTATTTTTATTTACTAATGTTTATTTCTTATTTTTTGTCATTTAACATTCATAATTGTGTTCGTATTATTTTTGTTAAGCTGTAGAGCAATATAGGCTATAGTTTTAATAAAAAGTTTTTGGTTTTTTTACCCTTATGTGTTTTTATTTCATAATCCAATTTCCAATGTTTTTTTTGTTTTGTTTTGTTTTGTTTTTTTTAAATTTTCAAATTTCATAAATATATTTTTTATTTCATCATAATATTTGGAGGGGATGGGGGCACCACAATACAATTCCGCTTGGGGCACCAATTTGACCGTTCACAAAAACATACACATAGCTCCATCCAAAACTGGCTTTAGAAATATACAGGTTCTTGCCTAGGGAACAAGATTAATGAATTATCCGAAATAAGAACTATCCAAAGTCAGTTAGCTAGCTAGCTAAAGCCCGTAGAAACGTACAGAAACTATGGGATACATATTTCCCCCTGAAATAGTTTTAAAAACCATTAGAGAAGCGTTTCCTACTGAAGCTGCAAGACAGTATTAATATTAATATAAACTGTGATTAGTTATATTAGTTAAAATTATTCAATTATTCAAAGTTACAGTACCTGCGAGTTTGCATCCAGCGCTGGTTCTGCTGTGTTTACGTGTCGCTGTGCACTCCGTTTCCCTGAGAAACAGACTCCTGCGGCGGAGGAATGGCTATTTTGGTTGGCAGTTTGTTTACTGCTAAAAAATAAAAATAAAAAATAGCAACGAGAAAACAAATAGTTGTTTTGTATGCTTACATTTGAATGTTAAGAAATACACCACACTCTGGAGACAATCCTATAATGATTATTAAAAGATTTTAAAATGTTACTTTCGACAAGTTAGCAGAGATACTGGAGATGTTCAGCAGATGGCGTGCTAACAATACAAAATGAGCTGCAAAAGAAAGTTGCATGGCAACGCACACATCCTCATGAGTAACATGCCTAGCATATGATACCCATTACCCTACCAAACATAGCAACTTTATTGGAAGTTTACTTGCAATTTGTACATTCGACATATTTTTTTTTCTTATAACAACACTATCTTGAATGTGTTCTTCCGACAATACAATAGCGATTACAAGGTTTCATTTATTAATGAGCGACACGTCGCGCATTATAACGGTCTATAGTTAGATTTAATGTTGTGGGACATCCGGGAGACAAGTTAGTTCCTGTTCTCACCTACATTACAGCTGCGATAACCAGTCACTCCCTCACCATCTCCATCTCTCTCTCTCTCTCTCTCTCTCTCACACACACACACACACACACACACACACACACACACACACACACACACACACACTAGTTTATTATTAGTTTGGGACTATTTGGAGCGTCCATCCTGGGTATGACCTGTTACTATAGAAACAATAATGTGTTAGAATGATAACCTATTGTTCATGTTACAGTCGGAACTCCCTCTGCAGCAGGGATAGAGGGGTTTTATCTCTTCATCTCTTAATAGGATTAATATGCAATTTATGATTCTGTACTTGCATATTATATTTTATATTGCACTATATTATTTAAATATTGCAAAGTGTGTTTAGTGTACATTGTATTGCATATTCATAGCACACAGTATATAGGCACATACCTGTATATTCACACACTATTCTATTCTATTCTACAGTCCACAGTTCAAAGAAGAAACAAAGTCACCCAAACCACACTATGCAAAGAGACTGTAACTGAGCTAAACTAACAAACTTGTCACTGTAAGGGGATCTTATATCAGTACAATAACATGTTATATCAAGAATAGCATACAATAAAATTTAGTGTAAACAAAGTTTTTTTTCAGTGTCAAGCTCTTTTTTTGTGCGGGACTGGGGTAGGCTAATATCACCATCATCAATGGAAAAGGCAGAGTTTAAAAATAAATACCACATGCCAAAAGAACTTACATTTACACTGCACCACTTTTGAGCTCATCGCGACCTCTGAGGTCAGCGCGGGTGTGAGCATAGGCATGACACGTGACATGGCGACCAATTGTCATGGCAATGTTCACGTAAAGACTTATAGACACGTATAGAAATCAATGATATAGCTAGACAGGTGACAGGAATAACATTGATTATCTCACTACAATGGCACCTGTCAAGTGGTGGCAGCAAGTGAACAGTCAGCATAAGCGTAAGTATCTAAGGCACTTTGATAAGGGCCAAATTGTGATGGCTAGACAACTGGGTTAGAGCATGTCCAAAATCGCAGGTCTTATGGGGTGTTCCTGGTATGCAGTGGTTAGTACCTACCAAAGTGGTCCTAGGAAGGCCAACCAATAAACCGGCAGGAGGGTCATGGGTGCCAAAGGCTCAATGATGTGCATAGGGAGCGAGGGCTAGCCCCTCTGGTCTGATCCCACACAAGAGGTACTATAGTACAAATCGCTGTGTCAGAACACACAGTGAATTGCAGTTTGCTGTGTAGCCACAGACAGGTCAGAGTGCTGACCCTTGTACACTGCCAGAAGGGCCTACAATGGGCATGTGAGCATCAGAACTTGGTAAATGGTCTGCATTTATATAGCATGACATTTTCTTTTACATCATGTGGACAGCCAGGTGCGTGTGCATCCATGGAGGCCCCACCTCACAATTTACAGGACTTAATGGCTCTGCTGCTAACGTCTTGGTGTCAGATACCCCAGCATACCCTCAGAGATCTTGTGGAATCCATACCTCGATGGGTCAGATCTGTTTTGATGGCACTGTCACATACCGAGGTTGAGGCAGAAGCAATCGCAGATAACAAAACAGTTTATTAAACAAACGTACAACAAAACAAAGACACAAAGACAACTTGGCATAACACCGTGGCATGAAACAAAACACCGTGACATAGAAGACAGAAGTCTAAGACAATGAAAGACAGAGAAACAGTGCAGACAATGACTATATATATATATATACACACACACAAGAGTGCTCGTTAACAGAATGTGAATCAGGTGCAGGTGGTCATGTGACATGTAGTGCAGTGCATTGGCTGATGGGAACTGGAGTCCAGAGTTTCCTGATACATGACAGGGAGAGGAGTGAGGTTCTCCGCGAGGCCCAAGGGAGGAACAATGCACTCCGCGGAGCATGAGGGGGGAACGATGTCCTCCGTGGAGCAGGAAGGGGTAGTGACATACTGCGCGCAGCAAGGAAGAGGAACGACGTCTTCAGCGGAACATGGAGGCAGAGTGACGTCCTCAGTGAAGCAGGATGGCAGAACGGCTTCCACAACGGAAGCCAAGCAGCTGAGCAGGAAGACAGAGCGACGTCCTCAGCTGAACCTGAAGGCAGAGTGACGTCCTCAGCTGAACAGGAAGGCAGAGCGACGTCCTCAGCTGAACCTGAAGGCAGAGTGACATCCTCAGCTGAACAGGAAGGCAGAGCGACGTCCTCAGCTGAACAAGAAAATACATCCCCAGCAGCACCATTGTCAGTAGTAGGATTTTGTTGGAACTTGCTGGTTCACATTAACAGAATACACAGGCAAAGGGTAATTTGCCTAAATTTTTTAATTTCAGCTAAACGGCACCTGTCATGCCAATGCATTGATGCCAAAAATGGCATCTTTGCTGTTATAAATCATTATTTAAGCCTTGCTCTCCTATACATGTTCAGAAAAAAAAACATGGGGTGCAAGCCAAGACATAATCTGTGAACTGGATGAATGCAAGACAAATGCTGAATTTGCAGTCAGGAGTGGAATTGTTCATTATGAGTGCATGCATCTAAAGTCTTTGCTCTTCTGCCCATGATTGGATACCACATCCATCATTTTGGAGGAGGAGGTGCTATCAGAAATGGTTGCTGCTAAGATATTTGGGGATGCAAGGAAGCAAAGTTGCTTAAACCGCCAAAAAGAAGCTGATGATGCAAGTGTTCCACTTTCTGTTGAGGTGACCATTGGAGGGCCTCCTTCTAAAAAATCATTTTCAATAATAGCAGCATATGATTCTAAAAAGAATTCCTGGCACTGCCTATGTTCCAAAGCAAGATAATCATGCCTCCATAAAACAATTGCAAAATGGCATCTTTTTTTTAAAACTGACCTACATCTGTTTAGAACTGTAGAGAGTGATGCCTGGCAGATTCAGTGGAGATTCATGATGACACACAAGTTCATGAATTCAATGCAAGACCAGGTGGAGGTGAAGTGGGGCAGATCTGTGTAAATGTTGTTTTTTTCTTTCTTTAGGTGGAGACCCTAAGTGTATATTTAAAAGGAACAAACGAGATAAGACAAGCAGATAGGTGATCATTTTATTACAATTTTTTTATCACACCTGCAAGGGCAACAAAGTTCCCACATTTAAAAGCAAAGATCATATTAGGAGCATACTTTATTTTATCAATTAATCACATATGATTGAGATAAATTCACAAATAGCCTTGATATGGTGGAAAAATAGAAGGCGAGGTGCACAGATAGTCTAGTCATGCCTTTAGTCATAGAAACAATGCTGAAATCATGAAAAATGTTAAAGAAAGGTAAGGCAATATTAGCTATGCCAACATCTCCTTTTCCATGCAAGTCTAATGGTTACTTTGACCTAACCTTCACACATCAACAATAAACATTTTTCCCCATTAGGTTAAAGTTTGATCTAACAAAGGGCATTAACGTTAACAGCCAGTAGGTGGTGAAATGAGTGGCACTTCACTAGATCCATAGAGGTGGAGCTAGACTAGGTCAAGAGAGGTGGAGTTAGATATCCAGCTCAACCCATTTGGCTCTGAAGTGAGCAGCCTCTCAAAAATAGGGGCAGAGCTGTCAACTGATCACCACTTAGCAAGTTGTCACAAGATATGTCACACAGAATGCTGGCAAGATTTCTCTGGTAAACTCTGGAGGGCTTTCTGGGTTGCTTAGAAGCTAATTTAAATTGCTATATATTGAAGCCAGATACAAAGTGTGCTGCGCAAGAATAAAGAATAAGAAGAACAGTAAATATGCATATTAAAGTCAGCTTAATAATTGATTAGTAGCTTGCGATTTACAGTAGGACTGATTTGTTTGAACCAGTGCATGTATGTGTGATTAATTGCATGTATGTGTGATTAATGGTGGAGGAGCTACTGTAATGAAAGCATTATAATCTTTTATGTTAATTCACATCACACAGGTGAAAAACATGATCATTGTAAAACATAAGATGACAGTACAATGCATATAAGTTCTAAGAGACATAACAGTAATGATGAATCATTTTTAAAGTTTAGTTTTACATTCATATACAATGCATATACCATTACTAAAAAATAGCATGCAACTATTTAAGATCTATTCACATTTTAGACCGGTGAATTCTCAAACCTCTCCTCACACCGTGCTTTTCACATCAATCACTATGGAGTAGTGCACTAGCTCTGCATATTCCTGCCCTTGCCCTCTGGGCTTCTTGAGTTCTGGTGAGCGTGGGTCCTGCATCAGGGCAGCCAGAGACTCACGCTTCGTCCAATCCTTCATGTACAACACATTTGCACTAATCAATGGAAATTGTCATTGAAATTGAACAACTGAAAATATCAAAGATTTTATTATACATACTGGGGTTGAAGAGTGAGTTTCTTCATTTCTTTTGCTGCATAGGCAGAAAGAAGTAGAAGCATTATTTTGCACCAAGTCAATGAGTGCTGGTAACCTGATGTCCATAGAAATGTTGTACCAGAATGTGGCAGCTGTAATATAGACTAGAAATCCCAACTGCTGAATTCAGAATAGTTTGGGGGTGCTTGAATACAACTAGTTCCAGTAAAAGAGTGTATGACCAGGTTGTGTATGTGTGTGGAAATCATCAAACATGAAACATCAAATAACCAAACATCATACAGTGCTTCATTGTAGCCTTTTACCACCCTGGGTTTGGAAGTCACATATATCCACTGTCATAAAAAGAATCTGTTTTTGCTGAACAAAAGGAGTAGTTGTGGTTAATGTGGCAATATGTATCATCTGTCTTTATAAACCACTGTGTATCCTGTTTATGAATAACATGTCACGCAGGTCTAGGTGTACTACCTTGTTTCCTGTTTTGCCTACAGTCTCACCTATGTCTGGGAGACTTACAACCTTTATTAGTGGAAAAATGTGCAGCAACTCACCAGAATATACAGAGTGCGACCACCAATATGAAGGTGATTGCAAGAGCAGAGGAGAAACAGACCAGGATAAGCATCACTATGCATCAGAAAAAGAAAGCACATTTAAAATGAGCCAAAGTGACTCATTAAATGTTTAAGGCAATTACTAGATCTTGTATAATATACTGTATCAGGTTTGTATAACAAGGCAAACTGTTTTAGACATTGTAATGGTCTATATGCCACTATAGCCATCATAGGACAAAGCAGTAAATACTCACTGCTGTTCATTTTCTGGCTGGTTACTTCCACAAGAACAGTGACTGTGGCATTGTGATGGTACCAGGATGCACTGCATGTGTACAAACCAGCATCACTCTCTGACACTTGCTGAGCAAAAACCAGGGCCATACCAACAGTGTGTGCAAAAAGTCCATTGGATCTAATGACAGCCAAGCACAGAAATCAAATATTAAAGGACAACCATTGGTATGCAAGAGCTGTAATAATATAAAGCATTGCTTTCTTACTCACTGAGTAAGAAGAATGTCAAGTGAATGTGGAGCATTTTTGGAGACATACAATTACAGATAATGGACTAAGAAAATTAACATTTTTTAAGTTGGAATATGTTCATGAAATGTTTTGTCACCCTGACTGATCATACCTGAAACATTTGATATTAGATGCTGATGCATTTCCATTAACTCTAAAAATTATCCTCTGATTGGGAACATGTTCCTCCAATGCCACTCTGTGCACACCAGTATGTTGCCCATGGCTCCCATGCAGTGGAACAGTTTTGTTCAAAACCACAATTGATGAGATAACTGCAGAATGAAAACTAGATTAGAAATGTGTATTTTTCACTGCATGTTATTAAAATAAGTATACATCAGTTGATGACATGACACAGACCTTTTCTGTGCAACAAATCTTTTGCTTTAATTTTTTTTTACAACCTTTCCAGTCTTTTTAAAAAAAAAAAAAAAAAAAAAAAATACGTTTTACGTTGAGGAACATTATTATAAAATTGTCCCACAAATTTTAGATGCAGTTTTTTCACAGATTGGTGAACATATGCCCATCTTTACTTCTGAAAGACTCTACCTAAGATACTCTTTTAATACCCAAGCATGTTACTGACCTGTTGCAACCATCAAAATGACCTTATTTTTTCCTTAAAAGTACATCTACTCAGTTTAAACATTTGATATGTTTTCTATGTTATATTGTGAAGAACATATGGGTTTATGAGATTTGCAAAATCATTGCATTCTGTTTATGTTTACATTTATATACATTTTACACAGCATCCCAACTTTTTTGGAATTGGGGTTGTAATTTAAAAAAAATCATTTTTACGTATTTAAAAATGTCTGTAACGTGTCTTCACAGGATGTACGTTATAGGACATACCTATGTTACTGTACTTGTAATAATATTTAAGCATATTAAGGAAATATATTATTTGGAGGGTAAATGACAGTCACACCACATAATAATTTTAAATCCATGACCAATTAATATAGCAAAAAATGGCTAAATGCACATAATTAAATGCTTTAATATGAATATAGACTATATGGCCAAAAGTATGAGGACACCTCAACATGATATGTGATTCTTCCCCAAAAAAATTTGGAAAACAAAATTGTCTAGAATGTCTTTGTATGGTGTAGTATTATGTGTAGTATTATGATTTCCATTCACTGGAACTAAGGGGTGCAAACATGTTCCGGGTTACCAGATATGGTTTAAAAACCTTGGTATGGATGAACTCCAGTGACCTGCACAGAGCCCTGACTTCAACCCCACTGAACACTTTTGGGATGAATTGGAACTCAGATTGCATGCCAGGCATTTCACCTGACATCAACTGCCTGTTCTAACTAATTCTCTTGTGGATGAATAAGTACAAATCCCCACAGCCATGTTCCACAATTTACAGTAAAGCCTTCTCAGAAGAGTGGATACTGTTATAACAGGAAAGGGTTGGCCATACTTTGGAAAGGGATGTTCAATACTCAGCTGTCTACATGCTTTTGGCCATATAGTATATGTGTACTGTCCATTACAAATGTTTAAACACTTGCAACTATATGCTTGATTTTTCTATATTAAAAGTTGCTCTTTCAAAATTCTCATTCGTCAGTGATCTACTTACAAAAATTTGGGACATGTATGGTTCTCCTTTCAGTGTCCCCACGGTCATTTTGGATGATGCATGTCAAGAACTTTCCCTCATGCTGGAACAGTTCAAATTTATAAATGCATGTGACTAGCACCTTACTGCCCTCTTTTGTGGTATTCATGGCCAAAGGTATGGCATTGGTATCAGAAATGACACAGGAGCTGTTGGTTATGGCCCCATCACTTTTGTATTCGCACACAGCAGCCCAGTGTGTGGATCCTTTCCGCAAATCAAAGCTCACATGATTTTTGGGTGGTCCTAATGGAAGACAGGTGACAGTTGTTAATTAATACAGTGCCAGTGGTTAAGGTTTTGTGCAAGTGACTGTGGCATTATGAGTTCAGATCCCAAAATTTTAACTATTAACCTAAGCAAACCTGCTAACTATCCACTGCTCCTGACTTGCTAAAAATCAATTCCCTTTTGCCAACTTCCGTTCATGTTGGGGGGGGGGGACAGTGTCCACTTGGTAATAAGTAACATTAATAAAATTAATAAATTAAGAAAAATAAAACAAGTAACATTAACATTAATTTATTCAGACAATAACTTGTCTTTAGGAACTTGCTGTAAATATTCTTGAGGAACATTGATTGAAGTGCATAGATCTCTTTGATAGCTTACGTTTGATAGTAAACATTTACAGTATCATGACTTCCTTTACATAGATCAGTACAATGGCATAAACATACCTATTGAAGGGATATGAATGCTCTTTTGTACCAGTTTCTCTAACCCATGGTGGTGCACCACACAAATTACTGTACATCCTGCATAAGAATATACTGGTAGCCGTGCCGTTTTCCAAACTACACCATGGTCTTGGTGACTTCCAGGCACAACGTTTCCAGGATCAGAGTCACTGATTCCACTTCTGCAGTCTCTGGTAACCCAAGTAATATTGGCATCAGGAGACACATTATCTGCCATGCATTTCACCTCTGTATACTCAATCCCATTCTCCCAAGATGTGTTGGAGAACAGTGTCACATGGATGGAAGCTGTGAGGAATAAAGTCCAAATGATTAAGTGTGATGCAGTAACACTTTACATATAAGAATCAATGTAAATTGTAAATCATTTTGCTATGGTTGATTGCTGTTTGACATTCCACAAATAGGGAGAACAATTTGCTTAACCATACAATCTATAGTTAGCTCTTGAGGCAAGCAAGTAGGAAGCATTAAGATACTTTTAACCAAATTTGAACTATTAGATGATGTAATGTTAACTTTATTGTTGTTCCATTCAGGTCTTGTTGAGGAACTCATGATACATTCATGGTGTGAGTGACAGCAGAGACTGAACACCCAAAATTAATAAATTAATAAAATAAAACAAGCAACCTTGATGAAAAACCTTGATGTTTTTCAGACACTAACTAGTCTTTAGGGACCTACTGTGAATATTATTGAGGAACATTGATTTAAGTGCATAGATCTCTTTGATAGTTTATGTTTGATAGTAAATGTATCATAACTTCCTTTTCATAGATCACTACAGTGGCGTAAAACCTACCAATTGAAGGGATTTGAATGCTCTTTTGTACCAGTTTCTCTAACCCACGGTGGTGCACCACACAGATTACTGTACATCCTGCATAAGAATATACTGGGAGCCGTGCCGTGTTCCAAACTACACCATTTTCCTGCAGACTTCCAGACACAACTTTTCCAGGATCAGAGTCACTGATTCCACTTCTGCAGTCTCTGGTAACCCAAGTAATATTGGCATCAGGAGACACATTATCTGCCATGCATTTCACCTCTGTATACTCAATCCGATTCTCCCAAGATGTGTTGGAGAACAGTGTCACATGGATGGGAGCTGTGAGGAATAAAGTCCAAATGATTTAGAGTGATGCAGTAATGCTTTAAATTTAAACATCAATGTGAATTGTAAATCATTTTGCTATGGTTGATTGCTGTTTGACATTCCACAAACAGGGAGAACAATTTGCTTAACCACATAGTTCATAGTTAGCCTTGTACCTAGTACTCTGACTCTAGGCTTCACTTCTATTTCAAACTGTAAAGAGGCTTTATGTCTGTAGTAGGAGGCTTGGCACTGGTACTGGCCCGCATGATTTGCCCCAATAGGACCTTTTATCATGAGACCACTGACAACCACATTCATATCCTCTGACAGCAATTCACCATCCCTGAGAAGCAGAGTAGCATAAGCATGTTAATCATTAACTTGTGCTTCTTGATAATCAAATACAAAAGATCAGCAGTCTGTACATGGATCAGCCATCTATCTGATCCATGAACATCTCTAAATGAGGGTTTCTGTCATACCCTCAGTAAATGTCTATACAAGTGGCAAAAACAATACATAAACATTAATAGATATTGCAAATTCTCACTTTGTGCAATTAATTTGATATCTTGGGACATTTCCTAATACTTCCATGTTGATTCTGATGTCGCTGTCCTCCTCTTCTAATATCAACAAATCGGAAGTGTTCAAATGGTTCACCTTAATACTATTGTTTGTCAGCTGAAGAGAGGTGAGATCTAGAAAATGAGATACAGTGAGGACAGAAAATAATTTACATGCATAATTTTTTTAATGTATGCACATGTGACATACTGCTTTTTATGTGCATTATTTAAACAGTGTAGATAATTATACTGATACTCACGGAATGTAGGCAGTGTGACAGTTCTCTGTATGTTAGAAAGATGTGGGTAGCCAAAAATGCAGGTGATATTTTCACCCTCATAAGCATCTAATGGGAAGCAGTGAAAACTAGAAACTGATTCAAATTTCATTAAATGAGGAGAGCATGATGTGCCTGAAGATTCAGGTGGGATCCAAATGATTGATGGGTGAGGCCTTCCTCCTTTTGCTCTGCAGAGGACCTCAAAGAAGGCTTTTCCTTCTCTTTCAATCAAGGCCACTTCTATTGTTGCATTTGGAGAAACTTAACAGGGAAAATAGGGGAAAAAGGGGGAAATTTAAACATTTTACACCAAAAGAGGAGGAAGATCTTATTAGAATGTTATAAGAATAGTCAGTCTAAACTAGTTGGATCAGAATATGTTATCAGTACAAAGTGAAAAAAAATATCATTAATAAGGAAAGATTTATCTATGTTGTTTATGTTGTATTAAGCAGCAGTTTCAGCGGAAGTGGGTTGATGAGGTGAGTATTTAAACTGCACAGGAAACACATGCCACACAGAAAGACATCATCTGAAGTATAGCCAAGTTAAAGCAAGAGACAGAATCTTACAGACACACACTCACAGACACTATGCATATACTGTCAAAGAGCAAGAGAGAAAGAAATAGTGAAAGATGCACAAATGCAGACATGTATCTTTGCAATTCATATATCTGTAAAAAAAAAAAAAAAAAAAAAAATTCATTATCCATAGCACATATACATGTGTGATTAGTAAGACTCAAAGTGCAAAAAGAAGTCTGAGAATGATAGTGAACTAACATTCTAATAATAACCTACCGAATGTCTGTAACTGTATAACAGTTGTGATAGGTTCAGTCAAAGCTGGATGCTGAATCACACAGGCAACACTACTCTCATTATTCAAGTGGATGGGGAAACGTAGCATGCTGATAATACTGCCTGTGCCATTTGGCAGTGTTGAGTTTGTATTGATGATGGAGAAAATATCCTCACTGGGTGGAGCCCCATGGATGTCCCAATGGAGACTCGCACTGGGCTTGGCATGGGAAGCTGAACAGAAGATGCTTTGGTAATGAGTTCCATTCAGAATTTCTTCCTTTACATGGGTGTTCACCTCAGGTCGAGCTTGAGAAGAAAAAGAAAAACATTGCACATCAGACATGCCAGACAGTGATAGGTCAGATTTTGTGCTAGTAGCTGGAAGGTTGTGAGTTAAATTTCCAAGATTGCAATAGAGATACTGTTCAAGCCATGAGCAAATACTGTTAACCTTTAACTGCTTAGCAGTATGCATGGATTTGCAATTCATGTGTCAGATGAGTAAATGTAAACAACAACAAAAACCATCACACCCATATGGGCTTTTTGAACATGGACCATTGCAACCAGGGTGGCAAGCTGCCACTACTGGGGCCTTGAGCAAGGCCCTTAAACCTCAACTGCTTAGATGTATAAACAAGATAAATGTAAGCCACCCTGGATAAGGGTGTCTGCCAAATGCCATAAATGTAAAATATAAATGTGGTGTCCAGTTTGGAGAAGACTGTGACCATGATAGCCTCAGATTCCTGTTCTTGGCTACACAGGAGTGAAACCTGATGTAGTCTTCTTCTGTTGTTTCCTATCCACCTTAAGGTTTGATGTATTGTGCATGTTGAGATGCTTTTCTACTTAACATAAGTGATTATATGAATTAATATATTCTTTCTAGCAGCTCAAACCCATCTGGCCATTTTCCTCTGATTTCTCTTATCAACAAGTTATTTTCACCCACAGAAGTCATGCAATCAGTGTTTTTTGTTTTTCACACCATTCTGTATAAACTCTAGATACTGTTATATGTGAAAATCTGAGAAGATCAGCAGGTTCTTAAATACTCAAACCAGCCCATCTGGAACCAGCAATCATGACACAGTTGTCAAAGAGATCACATTTGCCCAATTCTGATGTTTGATGTGAACATTAACTGAAGCTATTGCATCTGCATTACTTTATGCTACATGATTGGATGAGATGCATTGTAGTACTTAAAGCAGCTGGTGGCCACACCAGATACTCACTGTTACTTTTGATATTGATACATTTGATAGCACTCAAATTTTTGTATCAATGTTATTAATAGACACTGTTTCAAAGATGATCAAATGTTTTCTTGTCCAAATATGTCAAAAAAAGCCAACAATTTCCATGGGGCGTACTTATTTTTTCACATGACATGAGCCTTATGAAAAAAAAGATGGCCATGGAATCTTCTGGATTTGAATCATCCACCACTTGAAAGCCTACAACATACGTTACTTTGTCTTATCAACACAGCTTGGTACATATATACTTACCAATGATTGTGAGTTTCAGGCTTTCCACCGTTTCCACTTCCTCATCTGTTCCGAATATGCATCTGTATTGTCCCTCTACCATGAAGCTGTTTATGCTCACTTTCACAGTAAGATTTGTGGTTGATGCTGGAGTGTAGAAGTTGTCTCTGGCAAATGGCTTGCCATTTTTGTATCCTGCTATCGTCTTTGATCTTGTTCCTGACTCCTGGTGCTTCCAGGAGGAATAACTGATGTTAAGTTTGCCAGAGTACAAACAATGCAGGTGTACTTCCTCTCCTAAGACTCCTATCACATGATCATCAATAATGATGTCTCTTAAGACCAGATCTAGTTAAAAGATGAGAAAATCACACATCTATGAGAATTGTCACATAAGCAGATGGCACATACACAAGGCCTACATGCTGTTAGGGCAAGTTCAATGCCAATGTTCAAAATATTGCATATAGTAGAATGACAATATGACATGAAAGGTTTTATTCATTTTGAAAATGAACATACACACACACACACACACACACGTTTTGACAACATATTTTCAGTATCGACACCATATTGACACCCTATTTTCAGTATTATTTACAGTCTTGGAGATGCAATACATTCTAACAGATCAGGTGTGTTAGAGCAGCTTGAAGAGCATTTTTAATTAAGTGATACAATTCATGCAAACAATTGTTATGGTAAGTTCACAAGACCTTTTTTCATTTCTAAAATCACTAGCCATACTACTTTACTTTTCCACCTTAATATCTAAGTGACACAGATTTATTTTATTGAAACAGTGAACTTATGTGAATGTATTCACTGCATTCAATCATGTGACTTTGAGGTATAAAATCATGATGGTGTGTGGTTTACAGCTGAGGCATTCATACACGTTGCAGAAACCACAGATTTTTACCTGTCCCATTGAAGATGGCAGCTTAACATGCTCATACTTATGTACATTCACCTTATTGATAAAATTTAACACGGATCAAACAAACTATATTGAAACACTGAAACTGAAATTTCACAATTTATTTAAAAAGTTTGAACCACGACTGATTATATAAATAATATAATTGTAACACACCACAAAGGTCCTCCATTGTCTATGTTTGAACTGTAAATCGGGCACAAGGAGAAAAAGCTACTGACAATAAACATTATATGTAACACAGGATAGACTTGAGGATAACTAGTTCACATTAAGCTACAAGTGTAAATGTAATGCTGTCATTACACAAAGAGAATTACAGAAACCAGTCACAATTACTATCAGAAAACCCCCTGAAAGTGATTATGATTGGCTGACAATGTTTTATTATAACAATGTTGTACCACCAGTAAATGCAAAAGATATCAGAAGGTGCTATTTGTTTTCAGTGGTTCAGTTTTAAACAGCTCAGATCAGGTAGGACTAGAAAAAACTACTTGCAACCTATAGTGCAGGTGTTGTGTAATGCAATGATTATAATAAGGGAATTACAGAAACCAGTATAAATACTACGAGGAAAAGTCCCCGGAAAGTGAATATGCTCTAATTACAAAATGTGTAGTTACTTAATGGTGAGGGAGTAATGATAACCCGACCTGACAAATTACACAAAATCCCACTAAAATAATATGCTTAAATATTAAGTAGGTAAATTTGCATTGTAATTCATTATTATTATTTTTATTAGATGCACTAATAAAAATATTAAATACCCTCATTTCATAAAATATGAAGAAATATAAAAGGAAAATTCTTTTGACCTACCTTGATTTTCCAAGCTCTGAGGGAGATTAAGGAGAAGTCCAAATGCCACAAATATTGGCAAAAACATGTTCAAGTCATTTAATGAGATAATGTGTTTCAAGCTGCCTCAATAGATTAGGGAGAAGTGGGTATGGTGTGTGTATGAGAGGAGGTCAGAGTCAACTCTTAGAAATTGTCTTTGTTTGTGTGTGTGTGTGTGTGTGTGTGTGTGTGTGTGTGTGTGTGACTAACCCCAAACCCCTGATAGACCAGCACTGTCTTACCATCTGCTTCTTCTTCTTCTTTTTATTTTATTTTAAACTTATTTTGAAGTGTACTGTGGGGTTACGTAAATTACTAAGCTTAGTAAAGTCACTAAGTTGCTCTGAATACAAGACCAGTGACATTCACTAAATATGTCTTGGAAATGTATTCAGGACAGCAACTGCTGAGTCAGTGGGTGATGGAGATTTATTCTGAGGTTTACAACTACATCCTGATACACTGAAAAATGAGAAAACGGTTTCAGTTTACGAGACTTCTGAGGCTTCTCGTTTCTCACTTTAAGTAATCACAGTATCCACTTGTGCAGTGACAAACATGAATCAGCACTTAGAATGTAACCGATTTAACGAACAATGTTTCCTAAATGATTACGTTTGCAAATGAAATGTTTTTGTCAGTTTTGCAGGCCACAGCAATAAGAAGGAATGTGCACATCTGTAAATACACACCTTCACACAAACACACAAATGTGACAATAGACATGCATACAGACACACACTCTTGATCATTGTTAATCATGATCCCACAGATATGCAATATGTGCACACACACACACACACACACACACACACACACACACAGACACACACAGACACACACACCCCTAAACACAAACACACACACACACACACACCCCAACACACACACACCCCTAAACACAAACACACACACACACACACACCCCTACACACACACACATACCCAAATACACACACCTAAATATACACACACACACACACACACACACACACACACACACACACACACACACACACACACGAAACCCACAGTCTGACAGTTACTAAAGTAAACAGGAAGATCATGAGCCAGGTTCTAACCTCAGGCTGGTTCCTGTTGTGCCAGACCTGAGATCCTTGTATAGTACCTATGCAAACATGCTTAAGATAAGCATGTTGCATTCCAAAGTGACTATGATGGTGTGTAGACATGCTGTGAAACTCAATCACATTTATTAAATGTAGCACACAGGACCAGCTGTTGACATGCAGGAGACCTGCTTGGACTTCGGGGTGGAATGATGTTTGGTAGGAGATTTCTTCATTATGTACAGCAATGTTACAAGCTCACCTT
This sequence comes from Ictalurus punctatus, assembly GCF_001660625.3. Classification (NCBI taxonomy): domain Eukaryota; kingdom Metazoa; phylum Chordata; class Actinopteri; order Siluriformes; family Ictaluridae; genus Ictalurus; species Ictalurus punctatus. Next base: position 4,960,114 of record NC_030432.2, read on the forward strand.
AAGCAGTGAACAAACCCAGGTCATATGTATGCAAGACTGGATCTCAACCGACTGTCCTATCATAGCTAATCTATATGCAATAATCTGACCTACTATGCAATGGATCATATTACAGAGGCTGGCATATTCAGTCAGGTATTCACTGATTCTCTTTATATAGTTGCAGTCAAAATTACTCAACCCCCACTGCAAATCAGGCTTATTGTTAAAATTTACAAACTTTCAGCTGTTTGCAATGAACAAATCAAACAAAAGCAATTGAAATAGTTCAACACAATGAATGCTTCAAGTGGTTTCCCCAAATTCAACTGAAAATGCAACTTATCATCATTCTCCAGTTTCAAAATTATTCGCCCCCCTGAACAGAATACCTCACAACTGCACAGATAGTCAAAACAAGTGTTTTCTCAAGCACACCTGATGCAACTAAACTAAGGGCTTCATTAATTGCACCAGGTGTGCATGAGCTGGAACACATGAAATACCTGAACTGGCTAGGGGTTTGTTGAGTGTATACTACCTGGACGGGGCAGAAAAAGGAAGCTATCAATGGCTGCACCCAGATTTCTGAGAATGCTGGTTGTGAAAAGCCCTGGAGTGACTGCAAAAGTCTTGCAGCAAGATTTGGTTGCAACAGGCACCAGTGGGCACTGTAAGGCTCGTACTAAACGCAGAAGGTTTCCATGCGAAGACTCCAAGATGTACACCACTACTGACCCAAAAGCACGAGAAAAGTCGACTCAAAATCATATAAATAAGCCACAGAAGTTTTGGGATTCTGTTCTGTATAACAGTGAATAAAACTGGAACTTTTTGGCAGGATCAATCAGTGGTATGTCTAGAGGAAGAAGAATGAAGAAAGAACACTCTGTCCACAGTCAAGCATGGTGGTGGCTCAGTGATGCTCTGGGGCTGCTTTGCATCCTCTGGCAGTGTCATGCTCTCTTCCTTATAGACAATGTCTCTTAAAAGTTAATTATAGCAAGGCCTAAGGCCTGACCAAAAAGAGGAAGTGCAACACACAGCACACACACCCAAGAGCATGAACTCACTCATACACAGATACAGGGTAATCAGAATAACAAAGTAATGGCTAATGATTATTTTACTAAATCATACTGTACATATTCTAATGACAATGCAGAAAAAGCATACACTTACCCATGATAAAGGAGAAAAAGCACACAGGTGATAAATGTCCTCACTCAAAAACAGCTCAGACATACCATAAAAAGCAGAAGTTGGTTTTAAAAAACAAAGCACTTAAAAGTGCAAACGCAACAGGTCTCGAGATGTCTGAGGCAAAAATAAACGGATTGGAAAAGAATCTAATAAAAACCCAGATAGGACATCACCCGATGTAATGGTATTTTGGGCAAACCAGGGGTGTTTCAACTGTATAAAAAGGGAGCCCCGTTTCAGGGGACTTTCAGATCACTCTGGGACGTCCCTCTGTGCGGATCTCATGTGGTGAGCAGCAATAAACCCTTGCTTTCCCTATTCACGGCTCTCTGTGTTTTTTGTCATCCTCAAACTGATGTAAGTACTTGATGATATAACTTAGCTGTGTTTAACTTTTTGGAAAATTAGAGACAACACCTTCCAATAGGACAATGATCCCAAGCATACCTCACATTCCACCAAGGCTTGGTTGCAGAAGAAGTCCTGGAAGTTTCTACAGGGCCATCACAGTCGTAACATCAGTTTACACACACAGTAAATCTCTGGTGGGATTTGAAGAAGGCAATTGCAGCATGCAAGCCCAAGAATATTACTGAACTGGAGGCCATTGCTCATGAGGAATGGGCTAAGATTCCTCAGGAACGCTGCCAGAAGCTAGTGTCTGGCTATGCAGCTCATTTGTAGCAGGTCATAACAGCAAAATGGTCTACTAAGTACTAAAGATACTTGCCATGAAGGGGTTGAATAATTTTGAGACTGGAGAAATCATTATAAGTTACATTTTCAGTTGAATTTGGGGAAACCACTTGAAGCATCCTTTGTGTTTTTCACAACTGTGTCAATTGCTTTTGTTTGATTTGTTCATTGCGAACATCTGAAAGTCTGTAAATTTTGACAATAAACCTGATTTGCAATGCGGGTTGAATGATTTTGGTTGTAACTGTATTTCTCTTCATAAATGAGATCTCTTTACATCTTTACATAAAAGCCCATTTAATGATTTATATTTGTCTCAGAGGTGATGAAGTATTCAAGTACATGTTTTAATGACAAAGTCAAAAAGGTCAGGTAATCTGCAAACAGACTAGACTAGGGCAAACATGAAGAGCAAAGTATTAGACAAACAGAGTCAAAAACCAGAAATGCACAAATGTGAATGAAGGTTTGGAATTATCAGCAGAATGGGCTAGGAGTGAGACTTTGCAAAGAGAGTTTTAAAGTCAGGTTTATTTATAGTGCGAGTGTAATGTATTTTCGTGCCCAATAGTTCTTCATCAGACCTTCTGATGAAGAGCCAGTAGGCTCAAAACGTCACCTGTGGTGAGAACACTAACAGATAACAGTAATAAATAATGAGCTGTGGTGTGAAAACATTTCCTTCCTTTACACATGTTTTAAAAACAACTGTGTTGCACAGGAGACAGTAGACTAAAAAATAAACAACAGATGGGCAAATTGCATGTATTCAGGGTAGAGATTAAGCCAAGGTATTGTCATATCACTCTCTCCAGAGCATAGAAAGAAGCCTTGTAGATGCCATTCACCACTAATACCTAACACTCAGGAGTCTTATCCTCATCGTAATCCTCACATCCTATTTGCCGGCTTTGCCTGTTTTTGTCCAGGTTTGTCTGAATATAATGTATGCCAAATTTGGTGTTAACTGAACATAATTTGTAGGAGAAGTAGAAAAAAGTTTTGGGCAAAATCCAATATGGTCGACAGGAAGTACACTTGAATATCAGATGTTGGTGTGTGTTCACTTCAGCATACACCAGAAAATTATAGGAAAAAGAACTGTGAATTGAGTACAAACTCTTCAAATGATATAAGGAAAAAATTAAAAGTTGTTACTGTTCTTGATCAAGGTGAAGGCGCAGTCATGAAATAAAGAAAAAGAAAAAAAAAAAAGTAAGCAGTCTGCATATTGGTTGACTCAAAAGATACAGTATAAAATATTTTAGTGTGGAAATTCATATTGGTCAGATTTTTTGTTATAACTATTATTTAAACTATGTATTGTATTGCTCTGATTCAAAAATAATACTGTCTTTTGTTTGGTACATTTGCTCATGCAGAAACATCAAACCACAGACACTGTAAATCTAAATTGCAGTTTAATGCTGCCATCTATGGACAAGAGTTATTCACTGGTAATAGCAGCATTTAATGGTTAGAGGAAAATAGGAAACACTGCAGGGTGTTTGCTGGCACCATGCTAAAAAAAAGTAAGTTGAAGAATAACCACAATCAGCACAATCTGTAATTATGCCCAAAAAAAAAAAAAAAAAAAAAAAAATCTGCTTACTGAACATTGCACTACACTGCTGAAAAATGTCCTGTCAAGTCATTTACATTATTGATCTAGACCTAATGACTCTAAATTTAGCCGTAATGGTCAGAGAGGGCATGTGCAAAACTGACATTCATACATATTGATTGACATTTTACGGTGTCCCAACTTTTTAGGAATTGGGGTTATAATGGCAAATTTTTGCACATGATTTGATTGATATTTAATAAAATAAACTAAGATCTAAAAAACAACTGTAAAGTGGTCATGTAGGTGTAATCTGTAATACACACAGATTATACCTACATGAACACTTTACAGTTGTTTTTGTGACTGTAAGACATTCTCTTCTAATGCTATTGAGCTTTAAATTATTGTGTATTTTGTGTTTGAGCCCATTTGGTATTGAAATCCATGTAAAATTTACATATTATTTCATAGTTTATTTTATTAACTATAAAAAATATAAAAGGTGTGCGTTATAGCTGACACCTAGCTGAACACTTTTCAGTTGGGTTTGTGACTGTAAGCCATTCCCTTCAAATGCAACTGAGCCTTAAATTATGGTATATTTTGTGTATGAGTCCATACAGCATAAAAACATCAGAATGTTTAGATATGATTTGACAGTTTAATTTAATAAATATCAAAAATCTAAAAAGGTGTGCATCATAGCTGATACCTAGATGAACACTTTCATAGGCCGAATGCAGTGGGGCTGTGACGTGATGAATGAACGAATCGAACCCGAAGACTCGAGAGGTGAACTAATCATTTCTGTTTCCTGTACAGAACCGCTGTCCACAGTCTACAGTGCTTATGCTGCATTTGAGGCAAAGTTAAAACTAGTAATTCCCCACCTAGTAATTCCCCACCTAGTAATTCCCCAACTGGAAAAATCAACAAAAATGCCGCCTCAGCTGGTGGTGAATTTCTGTATTATCCCCCGTCTTTTGCAGAGTTCCCTGCAGCACTTCAGGCAAACCTAGGAGACCGGGAAATGACAGATGGGCATCATCCATGATGTAAGTGTCTACAGTTCAGCTGGAACTGTGCCACTCATATTGTAGCAGAGTCCTGGCCCTGGTGACATGCATTTTACCATCCACCATAACAAATTTCTGCTGCTGCTGGTGTCATGGGGAAGTGTGGACTCTGTTCTTTGTCTCCTCCAGACACTGTGCTGCATAATAGTATATGAGCTGCTGTTGTCAATACTTGCCCATATTTCTTCCCCAGCAAACTTTAGTGGTACCTGGAGAAGGGAGGGTGTAAGGAGCTTGGTGTCATGAGGCTATGTAATTGACATCCCCACTAGCTCTTTGGGACCTCAGCCTCCAGGTGGTTTGTTGGACCCTTTCTCTTTGGGGTTCAACTTCCCCACCCTTTGCCAACATATTCACCCCCATGTGGTCTTTTTCTACTCTGGAGCCCACCCTGGCCAGTTGTTCGATGGTGGATACTGTCCCTCTTAGATAGCTGGCAACCCTGGGGATGATGTTATTCAGGGCATGGCTTACCAACTCCTCTTCCGTGATGGCTGCCCTCCATTTTAAGCAGAGAGCATGGTGATTGTAGGTGAAATCTCATAACTTCTGCCCTGGCTGCTTTACCATCGCCCTGAGCTTGTCCTCAACCTCTGCCAGGTAGTCAACCTGAAGGAAATCCGCCATGAAGGCATCCTTGAACATCCTCAAACATGGATTTTGTCTCTCTCTGCCTTCCACCAGCTCAGCACAGGTCCTCTCAACACTGTGCGCATGGTTTCGATGACCTCGGTGTTTGGTAACGGCTGAATGTTGAGGAAGTTCTCACACTGCTCTATGAAGTTGAGGATGTGTGATGTCTCTGCAGAGTCCCTGAAGGAAGGGAAGTCCAGACATATAGGAGGTCTTGCACCAAATTTTGCAGTGCTGCTTTCAATGCTTCAATGCATTCAGGTGACCACTCCCATCTAACCCCTTTCTTTTTCAGGTGGTTCAGGGGTGCAGCCATATCGGCAAAACCAGGAATGGAACATTTCATTTATACTTATTTCAACTTATTTCATTGCATTGCAGGGATTTCAAGTCTGTTGGTACCTGAATGTCAGGCCAGCTTTGAAGCACTGTAAAATCCACCAGTACTTGCACATCCCAACCTCTCTCTGCCTTTCCAAGTCCACACTGATGCTACTGAGCTGGGACTCAGGGCCATCTTAACCCAGCAATCTGAGGAGGGTGAGAAGGTTATTGCGTATGTGTCAAAGACATTAAAAGAGGTTTAGCTTAATTATTCTACTTTAGAGAATATTAACAAGGAGTGTCTGGCTATGGTCTCGGCTGTAGAAAATTGAAGGCATTTGCTGGAAGGAGTGGAGTTTGAGGTCTTTACTGATCATGGCCTGGGTGTTAAACTGCCCAAAGACCTCCTCACGCCTGACAACGTGGACCCTGCGGCTTCAACAATTCACCTTCAAAGTGCGCTATCGGAAGGATTGTCTCAACATCGGAATGGATACCTTGTCAAGGGCCTTCAAACCTCCCTCCATGGACATAGCTCCCTGCTTGAATGTCGTCCAGCAGCACCAAAACTGACATTCCCCATTGCTAAGCTGAAATCGCCCAAGCTCAGGAAAAAGATGACACAGTGAAACAATTAAAAGCTATACTACAGCAGCAAAGAACACCTACTCCCCCTGATCAGCTTCAATGAACTCCAAGGCGTACTGTATAGGAAGCTCCTCCTAAAAGGTCAAGGAGAGAAATACCAACTTGTAGTACCACTAACCTTGATCCCAAGTTTCCAACACTATTGCCACTCTATCCCAGTAGAGGGCCAGCTCGGATGGATGAAGACCCTGCTACGGGTACTGGAAGTAGCCTGGTGGCAAACAGTGCAAAAGGATGTCTGGGAGTAGGTGAAATTGTTTACCACCTGCCAAAATTACAAACAGGAGGACATCAAACCATCTGAATTCATGCAGTCCAACGAGGTACCAGAAGCAGGGTACATCCTGGGAATTGATCTCATGGGACCTTTAGCCTCCAGTAAATGGTGAAACACTTACCTGCTGGTAATTGTTGACTTCATTACAAAATGGGTAGAGATGTTTTCTCTATGAGACAGCAAGACCCCAAAGATCCTGAAGATTCTCAGGGAGGAGATATTTACCCGATGGGGATCCCTCAAATACCTGGTCTCCAATTGCGGGCCCCAGTTTACATCATTGCTACTGATGGAACTCTGCAAAAAATGGCGGGGGGCGTCCAAAAACTCATCATAAGTTACCACCCACAGACCAACATGACATGAAGGGTCAACAGAATCATGAGGTCATGATTTCAGCATACGTAGGAGACCAACATGACACTTGGGTCCAGTGGATCCCTGAGTTCAGGTTTGCAATCAACGCCACTCAGCATGAGAAAAGTGAGAGAATGACAGCAGAGCTCATGACTGGCAGACTCCTCGAGGACCACTGGAACAATTAATACATTGACCCCCAATGCCAGACCAAGCTACCTATCCAGTGGTGGAAAAGCAAAAGGAAATGACAGAGGATGTTAAGCACAGGATGGGGTTGCAGCAGGTAAGACAAGCTAGATAGTGAACTGTCAGGAGGAAAGATACACATTCCCCCCCAAAATTCTAGCTTTTTGTTATGACCTTCAGTTGTGTCAGTTTGTTGGACACACACCCAAAGAATACATACTGTACCTGATTTTGTTTTAGAAACAGAAGGCATCTCAAAACAAATTAACCTTCCTTCATTTGACCCTACTATGCCCCTACTATGTACACAGTAATGAAACTAGCATAAAAAAACATCAAGCACTCATGTTCTCTGAGAAGGTTTTTCACTTTATATAAAAATATTATATATCCTAGTGACACATAAATCCCTGCCAAGATATTTACATACAAGAATATTTATTACTGGCTAAAACTGGCTGACTGGTACTTCACAATACTACTGTACAAAATATCCAGTGATAAACATTCATGAACCAGAATTTATTTTATACAGTATTAGTCACAATATCCTCCATAAGATACTCCTTCATATTAAATATCCTCTTGTTAAGATAAGCGTTCCTAACTTCTAAGTAACATTCTTCTAACATTTGCACATATATTTAAAGTTGAAGTAGATTGAAGCGGATTAGAAAGCAAATGTGGGGAAACATTAATTAAAAAGCTTAACCTTTGATGTGAGGTTTGTCTTTCGGAAGCAGCCTGAGCAACATATGCAGCAGATGTGCTGCGTTAGAAGTGGTGCTGGCCAATCAATGGAGAGGGCAACAAGGGTGGAGGAGGTAAAAAAACAAAAAAACAAAAACAAAAAAAAACAACAACAACCACCCCAAACCAAAATCAGATTCTGCCCAAATGGCAATTTGCAATTTCCTGTAGTGCAATTGTCAGTCTTGGTCTGCTACTACATGAGTCCCATTAACCTAGTGTTTTATTGCTGATGATGGTAAAACTTAAATAAGCAATATAGCTTTTACAATATTACCATTGTTCTGCTTGCCTATGTTTCTTACAATCAAGGTGGTTTCTTCTGAACTAGTAGAGATTATGATGTGCTTATTTCCTTGCCGTGTACCAACAGAAAGCTGTCACCTTCTGACCGTGACCCTACATTTGTCCTCCTCCCTGGTAAGCTCCTTTGTTACATGATTGAATGCACAGGAGTTAGCAGTGGGCCAAAGCAGGAGCTATAAGCAACAATGCAGCAGCATAATGAAGTGCAGAACATAGAATCTTCACATAATTGCTTCACATACTATATTCTCAGTAGCTATTTCTCATTCTCTAATTCAATTCATTTCAATTTTGTTTGTATAGGGCTTTAAACAATGGACACTGTCACAAAGCAGCTTTACAGAAATATATAAATCTTGGATAAACATTTAAAATTTAGCAATGAAAAACTCCCTGAAGCAACACCAGGAATAAATCTTTAGAGGAACCAGAGTCAAAAGGCACCCCATCCTCATCTGGGTGATATTTAATATTGCGCTTATAAATAATGTCTGTTCTACCACTGTATACTACAGTGCTGTGAAAAAAATATTTGATTTTGACTGTTTTTGTGTATATCTCATACTAAATTGTTTCAGAAATTCAAACAAAATCTAAGATAAAACAAAAGGTGCCCTGAGTAAACAAAATATGAACATGAATGTTATTTATTGAAGCAAAAACATTATCCAATACCAACTGGGCCTGTGTGAAAATGTATTTGTCCCTGTAGTTACCAATTTCCCAAATCTATGAAATTGCATTCATAATGGGGTTCTGCTGGACAAGATGCAACCAGACCTGATTAGTGCAAACCCTGTTCAATCACATCAACACTTAAACAGAAGTTTTTCAACAGCATGAAGTTGGTTAAAAGTTCTTACCCAGTAACACACTATACCAAAGTTGAAAGAAACTCCAGAAATGATGAGGAAGAAGGTGATTGAAATACATCAGTCTGGGAAGGGTTACAAAGCTATTTCAAAGGCTCTGGGACTCCAAAGAACCACAGCGAGAGCCAGTATCTTCAAATGTAAAAAACTTAGCACAGTAGTGAACCTTCCCAGAAGTGTCCAACCTTCCAAAATTCCTCCATTCACTGTTCATGACTCCACTATCAGACAGACACGGGGCAAAAATGGCCTCCATGGAAGAGTGGCGAGGTGAAAACCACTGCTAACCCAGAGGAACAATAAGGCTCGTCTGAATTTTGCCAAAACACACCTTGATGCTCCTCAAACCTTTTGGGAGAATGTTCTGTGGAATGATGAGTCGAAAGTGGAACTAATGGAAGACGGATCCTGTTGCATCTGGCGTAAACCAAAAACTAGTTTAAGCCACTACACGATTTTAAGGCCAATTTGCAAGTCGCCAAGCTCACCAAAAAACCCTTTGATTGGAGGCAACTCAACAAGCAATCAGCACTCGCCAATCGGCAGTCGACGTTATGTGTCTACACTACTCAACAACTCACTACTCAACAACGCATCGTCAAGACATCACAGAGGCATCGATGACGCCACACAGATATTTGGCATGCTAAATATCTGGAGCTGTCGAGTGACTCCACATCCTGTGATGTAAAAAGTGTTGTCACTGGTGTGTCACTGTGGTGACAAGCCAAAGCCAATGAGAGAGCAAGGCATGGGTAGAGGTCATCGTGAGAAAGGGAAACCCACAAGACAGGCTTGTCATTACAAAACATTTTTTACTCACCTCCAACTCTCTCTGTATCACACACAATCCCTGCTGCCCACGTGTGCTAATCCATTTTTTCACCCACTTTCTTTGCCTTTTCCTTTTTGGGCTTTCTTCAGCACAAATCATTGCACAAACAGCTTCCACTGCTTGTTTCTGTCCTACGTCCATCTTCAAATAAACAACTCCTGTTTCACCACAACGACTTCATGACTCCCAATTATAAGAGTGCAAGTCATGTAGTGTGAACAGCACAGCGATCTGCCGACGTTGAAAGTCGTGTAGTGTGAACTTATCTTTAGCTGCAGCTTCTCTAATGATGCCACCCTGGAGAGGAGCGCTGATAGCCCCCCACTGGGGAGTTCTTATGATCAGAATGTAATGCAGAAGTACAGCTCAGCAGCAGTGAATGTGCTGCAGGCTGATATTAATGAAGCTGGAGCATCCACAGCTGATTGAATGCCTAACCCATTTCATGGAATAGTCAGCAAAGTGAAGGACTGGGATATCCAACCGTGTATCTGAAGTAAGTAAGTACACTGAAACCGCGTCCAGAGAAAAGAACATGTGTACTGGCTGCAGTGACAGATACAGAACACATCCAGTAGAAACACCAATGGACAGTTGACGTACTGTAGTGCTTCAGGCTGATGAAGCCCTGCACCTTAATCAATGCTGCATGCAGCTGAATAAAAATTAGCTGACATGCTGATTTACAAACTGTATGTGGCTATGGTAAATGTGCGTTGTAACTTGGCTGGAGCCTGGCAAAAAAAAATACTCTGTGTCACCTGCTGCTAGTACTTGGACAGCTGATTTTCACCAAAGCTCAAGTGGCACTAGGTTATCACCTCTTGAACTGGACAGTTTGAGGCATCAGTCTATCTTTAGTCCCAAATGTTTACCATCACTAGAGTTTATGTACCCTTTCATTTAATAGTCCAAAAACAGGCATCAAGTGCTGAGGAACACATTCATCAGTAGGTTTTTCCTTATTTCATTCACTAATTATTAAAAATGAATACATGAGAAGTTAAAAGAGAGAAAATATATGTACTTCACAACAAGAGTGTGATATGCAGATTTTCACTTTAGATCTGTAATGTTTTTCATTATCTTTACAGTCCAGGGTAACTAAAAAATGTTTATCATCCAAGCAATGCATTTTTTTGTGCAATAATAGGAACAATGGAAAAATTATACATGTTGCAACATACAAACAATATGATGTAAATACTTTTCCTTGCATTTGTTATGCCAAACATGATAAGAATCTTACAAATACTTACAAATAAGTAACTGAATAAGAGAATTTAAACTGGGCACATGAAAAGAGGATGCAATATATTCCAACTTGTTTTCATTGCTCCAGGCTACCCTTTGATCTCTCTTGGGATTAAAAGCACAAAACAAAACTTCACAGACATTTGCTGTGCAATATTAACTCCCTAAGGAATCATCAAGCTAGAAACAATACAGCTTTTAATTTTCCTGATATACACTTTAAAATATTTTAAGAGTTTAACTACTCTTAAAAAATAGTTTGAGTTTCCTTTATTTTAAGAGTTTGGTAATACTGTATTCTGTAAACTCTTGTCTTCCACTAACCATCTCGCATATTTACACATACCATTCTCTACGAGAAATCACAGATCCATCCTTGTGAGACACATAGTCACAGTCTGTGGCCATATCGTACCTCTTCTCCTGCAGGTAGGGGGTGCTGTTTCCCCCAATTGCGCTAATGTTAGAGTCTTCGGGGCAATAACTGTCCCAGAGGCCTTTGTTTTTTCTGTAACTGTGGTAGACCTGTGTATCTCCATCACCATCAGGGTTGTGTTTCAGGTCTTGGCTACTGTTAGCAGAGTCATCTGGAAAGGTGTCATGAAGCTCAAGGGACTCTTTCTGCATGTATGAGGCCCCCACGTACTGCTTGGTGTAGTAATCACCATGGAATGTGCGCTGCTGACGGATGTACCAAAGCAAAGCAATGCCCAGCAGAAGAACCAGTACCAGTGTGCCTCCTATGGCACCGCCCACCACAGTGCCCATGGTGCCATCATGCAGTGATGCCAGTGTTGGGGAGGTGAAGCGGGCACGGACGTGGGAGGGTGATGAGCTATAGAGGCCAGAAATGCCTCCACTGGTAGGGGTGGGGACAGAAGGCATAGATGGAGGCTCTGGTGGAAGAGTAGATCGAAATGAGTGTGTTGGTCTCCAGAGAGTAGACATAGAATAGACAGAAATTAAGAGACAAACATAATGAAAGAAAAGCTACAACTTTAAATTCTGCACTTTAAAAGTACCTGCCACACAGGCAACGCCGCTCTGGAGTTGATGCTGTGCCACTGCACTCAAAGTTGTTCAGTATTCAGTGTATAGTCTCTCTATTCTCTGACACGTTTCCATACCATTTTGCCATACAGGCAATGTCGCTCTGGATTTGATGCCATACTGTTCACTCAAATTCAACTTTGACCCAGTTTATGCTGACCTTTTTAAAATGCAACCAAAAGGTTGAGTTATCATGTCTGACATGGCAAAGATATGTATTTTCCCCCCATCTTTTACAAATGACTACCAAATCCAGAATATGTTTTTGCTTGGGATTTCTATAAATGCTGGATTTAGAAACATCCAGAATGGACTAGCTCTGTGAATGATTATGTTTTCAAATGCATATTGATGACATAGCACAGAGTTTGACAAATGTGTAGCAAAAGTGGTTTATATTAGCAAAGTTAAACAATTTGTCAATTGTTCTTTATTTAGGGTTTCTTGCTTGCATACATCAGTAACAACAGATATGAAACATTACACAGACTGCAATATTAATGCTGCCATTTGGTATAGAACTTATATAGATATAGATATGTTGATATAGAATGAATCCCATTGTGATAAACAAAATACAAAACTGTATATTATTCTCCTATGAACAGGGGGAAAAAAACAACAAAACAACTCGAGCATAATCTATTCTCAGGTTCAGGACTTGTAGCTGGGGAGAGTGGAACAGAAAGGGCAACATAAAACAGAATTTAAACAAGTAGAACTTGATGCCAACAGGAATGTCTCCACCTCCAACAAGGCTAGTCATTCTTATAAATTTATATGCCTGAAATACACTTAAAATATAATTTGAACAGGAGGGAAGCAATTGAAGAAAAAAATACTTCTGATATTTGACCTTGCTGTGACCCTGTTTGGGTCAATTCCAAAATCTAATCAGTTCAATGCTGGTTACAATAATAATTCTGCATAAATCCTAGAAACGATCAAACACAAAGCATAAAGAGAAACCTGCTGGTGGTATTTCAGCAAAAATAATCAGAAATATTTATATCAGAAACGAAACATCAGAAAAGAAAACCTTCTACAAGTTACTTAAGCACAGTTTCAGTTAGAACCAATGCTGCTGACCTCTTACACACCAGCCTAATTAAGTTAAAATAAAGACTTAAGTAAAAATTTTACCAATAAAGAAAATGAAATTTCAGCTCACCGTGTATCCAGATGTGTACTTCCTGAGAATGTAGTCCAACCTCATTCTGGACCTCACATCTATATGTTCCAGAATCATTTGTCTGCAGCGGACGAGTGAAGACCAGACTGCTGTTTGTCATTTTAACTCCTACAGGCATCTGCATGTTGAGCCTGATAAAACGGGTCCCAAATTCAGAAACTTGCAAAGACAAAAGTCATTCAGGTAATAAACATTCAGAAGAACAATGGGAAAGGCCTGTCTGTGTTCTAGAAACACATGATGTACAGACACAGTAAGACTCATGGTGACAGTACCTGGTCCAGAAGAAGTGATGAGGAGGAGGATTGGCATTTGCTCTGCAGTCCAACTTTGCATTTTCTTGTCCCACATACCAAACATCATTCTGGCCTACAACCATGACATCTGGCGCAACTGAAAGTAATAAGATCAAGAAAAAGAGGCCAATTATCTATTAAGAAAAACACTTCAGAATATTTACACTCTGAGAAATAAAATAGTTTGATGCAGCACCATGAAAGTTTCTTTAGTTTGCTGTAGTTTGATGTAGGCTTGAAACAGAAAGGCATGAAACTGTGTTTCTTACATGTACACCACATTACCTCACCCATGTACACAACTGAAACCTACAGTTTTAATCTTCAGGTTCCAACAGAGATTTGTGCACAGTGAAAGGCCCTCTGAGGAAAAATATTCACCCTGTCCATCAAAAGGCAAATAAACATATAAACATAAATATAAAGCCTAATTTAAACTATGTCCCTGACCAGGCAGTCCCGGACCACCGCATGTTCATGCCAGTGAAGCTTTGTGCTTCATGCTCGAGCCCACATAACATGACAGTAAAAATCTATTGCTCCACTTATGTGACAGTTTTCGTTCCTTTTTGCAAGATCTAGTCTCAAATACATTACCTTTCTTACAGGCTTAAAAATGAATAGTGCACACACAATTCATTTCTGTATTCAAATTCATTTATCTGTCAAGTCTGTATAATATATTCATAGTTGGTTACATCCATAACAGTTATGAAAACACACATAGGTAAATACGAAGGAATAGCTTACATTGGGATGCTAGACACCATTCAAAATAATGATGCCAAGTTTTAAGTGAAACCTCATATGATCAGCAATGAGAGAACAACTCACATTGTATGTTGAGCACATAGGGGATGCGCAAGTCTATAGCCAGGGTAGGGTGGCGTACCACACAGGTGAGGGCATGGTTAAGGGCATGGCTGGTGGGTGCCCAAATGTAATCCACCTTGGTGGAGGTGGTCCCATCAGGTTCGTCCTGCAGGATCTGCTCTGAGCGTCCGTAAAGCTCTGCCTCCCAGAAGACATCAGCTGGGGGGCGGGCCTTTTCAGCCATGCATGTTGCTACCACACCCTCCTCATTTCCATCCACCAAAGGATCAGGACCCGCCAACACATATACTTTGGGCTCAACTAAGAGAGGGAGAGAGAGAGAGAGAGGGAGAGAGAGAGAGAGAGAGAGAGAGAGAGAATGAGAGAATATGAATTGTAACTTTATTATTTACATTAATCACAAACAGTCACTAAAAGTTGAAATAAATAGTAATAGTAACAAAGAGTACACTCCTTGTTTTTATTGGGGAAAAGACAGATATGTGACTTGTTTTTTTTTCCCTCCATTTTTGTCCAATTTGGTCATTTACCAACCAGGGACAATGAAGGCTAACAAATGCTTCCTCTGAGACAAGAGAAGCCTATTTATGAACTGCTGCTCATGCTATATCACTGAACACATTCATAAGAATGTGCTATCCACCCATATCTACATGAGCTCACAGATGGCCATTATTTTTACTACTGCTTTAACTTACAGGGGAGAAATTAATGCCATCTCTCCCACCTAGAGAGCCTCCCAACGATAGGGTGAATACTTCCTGTTATGCCACTCAGGGCCGGTGTGAATTGGTTTTAAACACCAAGAGGAAACTAATGAAGAATAAAGAATAACTTTTAATTCACACTTGCCCGTAACCAAAAAAGCTGCCACCCTGACTGAAAGAACATGTTTCCCTTCTGAAAGGTCATTAAGGATAAATAAGGTCATTAAAGATAATTTAGAAACTGCACTTACAGTGGTAGCCTACTCAACTGAAACTGTGAACTCACAAAAGCATTAATCTGTTTTAACCCTCTTACCCCTAAGTTCCCACAGTATTATGTCCCATAACCCTATATTCCCCATAGAAACAGCACGCCAACCCTGAGTTCCTGGGGCAAAATCAACATTTCAATTTGAACATTTTTAGGCCTTGAAACAACTTATAATAATGTATTTGTGTAATATTACTTTGAAAATGAAGCAGTTCAGTGTTTTTACTAAACTTAGAGCACAATTCTTAACTAGAGAAATTACGAAAAAATGCTCGCTAAAATCCTTTTACTCATTTAGAAGTACCATACGAGCATCAGCGTGGTCAATGCCTTTCAATAAATTTAAGTAAATAATAAATAAATAAAAAAATGCATTTTAGCACCAAAAGTCAAGTTTCTGGTGATAATCAGACCAGCAGGTAGTGTTCTCACGAATGCACAGAAATGGTCCCGTTATGACTCCAGACCCCTGCGGTGTCAGTCGCACTGGTTGATGCTGAAGATGAAGACGGATCAGGGTCTGAATCAGGAGAGTTTGCATCTCTATCAGTTTCGGTTTCGGTTTCAACATCGCCTGAACTTTCACTGCTGTCACTATCTAGAATCCTCGCTCTCGCCTGTGTGACTGTGTATGTTTTCTTTTTTTCATTGTTTTAGATGTACCTGTGTTCACTGTAGGTGTAACTTTAGCTGGAACACGATTAACTTTTCGCTTTTGCATTTTTAGTTCACTTCTACTATTACACCAATATTCACGCTTGGAGGAGCTTCATCGTAATGCCGGCGTAATAACGTAATCACGTCGTGATGTCATCAACCTTCCGGGTCAAAAAATAATAATTAAATAAGTAAGGAATCATAGCAGAGTAATGCCGGTACACCGGCCTTACGGGAATAACGTTTACACTGTAAATCCTCTATATCGGCCTTACGGGGATTTGGCATAGATGACCAAGCCGGAATATCGTCCTTACGGGAAAATAGATCAAAGACAGACAGGCCGGTTTTTTGGCCATACGGGGTAAGAGGGTTAAACCATTCTCTGATTGCATCTCAAACAGTTGTGCCACTTTCTCTTGTAGTATGTTGTATTTTTTTTTAGAGATCTATTTAAGAACCCTATTAGTTCCACATGCATCACCTGAACTGGAAGACAAGGAAATAGTTAACCATTTTGACTCTGCTTTCTTCACCTCTCAACTCTGTTGCACCTTTTAAAACAGATTAACAGAGCCGAGTCACAGCCTTGGCTAGATAATATCACCTGAGAGCTTAAACTAGAGTATCAGAATGTAGAGTGTAAATGGAATAAAAGTGCAGGTAACTCGAGGAACAATCACATTCATTCTCATGTTCAAAAGTATTTATCATACAGCTCTCATCAAAGAAATTATTCTGATTAACCCCAAATAAAGATAATCTGTTTCTGTAGGATTTTCTTGGCCATGATTTTCAGAAGCCATGGTCCACAAAGAGCTTACAAAGCATGCATGGTATCTCACTGTTGAAAGATACTGACCAGAAAAGGGGTTGAAAAGAATTTCCAAAACATTAAATGTACCATGGAACACCGTGAAGGCCATCATCAACAAGTGGAGAAAATGGAGCACCACAGTGACAAACACCAAGAACAGGATGTCCTGGGACTGGGACATCTTGTTCTACAACTTTTACAACTTGTTTACTTTAATTGCTTTTGTTATCATGATTACAAATAACCTGTAAATATCTGTGGAACACAATGAAACATAATTGTTGACAATGTGATCATAGCAAGTGTATACCACACCTGAGAAAAAAAGCACCTGAAAAAACACAGGTCCATAATGGACTCCTTGGCCATGTCTACATCCCTCTGACTTGCTCATTAAGGATCTAATGTATATCTACATCCAGATTCCTGTAAAGTTTTGTGACAATGATTATTGTTAAAATTGCTATACAAGTAAAACTTGGTTGAATTGAAAAACATACCCATGATGTCAACAACTGTAGAGGCCTGCGAGTTACCCAGTGGGAAGGTGACCACCTTGCAAATATAGGAGCCAATATCTGCAAAGCCCACTCCCTCCAACACAATCGAGGCATCCTCTACAGATGGGTTGAGAAAATGGACACGATTTACATACTCTTCAGATACGGAGATGCCGAACTGTGGATTGAACACTGCTACTGTGACAGAGCCCATGGGCAAGCTGCGTTCCCAGGAGCTTTGTGTCAGGCTGAGGTTGGCACCCACATCCACCCTGCAGCTCAGTGTGGCATTCCTGCCAAGCACAACTTGAATATTTTCTGGAACCACAACCTCGTTGCTGAAACCACCTGCAGTGAGACACAAAAGTAGTAATCCATGAATCCACTAACCCAATACATGTGCTCTGCAAAAACAAAAAACAAAATGGAATGGCAAGGTCAATTCTTTTGTTTTTGCTATACAATTTTGAGTTTGAGGTCAAAATATGAATATGAAATGATAAATCAGAATTTCAGCTTTCATTTCTTCATATTTACATCTAGAGGTGTTAAACAACTTACAACAAGGCACCTATTTTTCAAGTGATCAAAAATTTTTGGAACCTGTGATTGACAGGTGTGCCCTGATTGGTTGACTGTTTAAACAACGAATAGCTCTAAATATCTACTCTTGGTTTGAACCCTGGACTTTGCCTATGAAGACTGCATTTGCTGTCAAACAGGATACACTGATTTTATTTGGAATGTCCTGTAAAAGAAAGAAACTGCTGGTGTAGTAGTAACCTGAATTGGTTGGACAAAGAAAACAACAGTTGTTGATGACAGAAACATTGGGAGATCTGTGAAGAAAAAACCCAAAAACAACAGCGTCAGTGACATCACCAAAAACCTCCAAAGGGCAGAGGTGAAGATATCACAATCCACCATTCGAAGAAGACTTTGAGAGCAGAAATATAGAGTCCACACCTCCAGATAAAAACCACGCATCAGC